>NC_135825.1:7455535-7571021 GCF_964213995.1 Mustelus asterias | reverse complement strand
CCACAGCCTACCCCCCCTTCCCCACAGCCCACCCCCGCCCCCCCTTCCCCACAGCCCACCCCCGCCCTCCCCCCACAGCCCACCACCTTCCCCACAGCCCACCACCTTCGCCCAGAGAGCTTCAAAAAAGATGTGAAATAATGGAATTATTAATAGGGAACAATTGTCTATTTTGAGCTGGTCAAATTGAGTTGCTGACATCTGTTCCAGATTTTATTTTGTGTTTTTAAAAAGACCCAGGTGGTTGGACACGATTTCTACGTGTAGCCAAACATTCTGAAAACACCCCCAAGAGGAGTTTGTCGCAGACCAATGCTGGATTATCGAGGTGGAAAGAAACGCGTTATGAGAAACAGGACATTCAAATCTCGTGTCTTCCACCTTTTTCCAAAAAAAAAAATATTCTGGACATGTTTAACATTTTGGACCATGTTCCGTGAGTCGGGACAGGGCACTGGGATTAGCCAAACAGGACTTCACCAGGCGGTCTTTTATCTTTCTGACTCCACAGCAGGGCAGAGGTACCCACGCTGTGGCAGTATGCCAGCTATTTGTGCAAAGATGAATTCAGTGCTCCCAGCTCCTGTGAAAAATATTGCAACAGGAGGAGGCCATTCAGCCCCTCGAGTGTGCTCAGGAATTTCAGTTAGATTCGAGCTACTTTGCATTTCAACTCCAATCATCCACCTTTGCTCCATATTCCTCTTCAGCCTTATTCAAAAAATCCATTAATCAGAGTCTTGAAAACTCCAAATGAACCTTGCATCCAAAATCATGTTAGCAGGAACAATACAAGTTCTTCCTGATAGCACTGGGGGGGGGGGGGGGGGGGGGGAGAGGGGGGGTTCACCAGGATGTTGCCTGGGATGGAGCATTTGAGCTAACAGGAGAGATTAGATAGCTTAGATTGGTTTCTCTACAGCTGAGAAGGCTGAGGGGGGGACATGATGGAGGTGTATAAGATTATGAGGGGTATGGAAAGGGTGAGTAAGGAACAGCTGTTCCCCTTGGTTGAGGGGTCAATCATGAGGGGGCATAGTTTTAGGGTAAGGGGCAGTGGATTCAGAGGGTATTGAGAAAAAGCTTCTCCCACTTGGAGGGTGGTGGGAATCTGGAATGCGCTGCCTGGGAAAGTAGTGGAGGCAGGGAACCCTACAACCTTTAAAATTATATTTGGATGAGCACTTGAAACATCAGAACACTCAAGGATATGGGACAAGTGCAGGAACACACTTTTAGTGGTAGTTATTGTCGGTGCAGATTGACCGAAGGACCTTTCCTCTACTGTATGACTATGACTTTCGTCCTAATGAAATTATGTCCTTTTGTTGGTATATTTTCACTGTTTCAGCCCTATCCAATCCTTTGGTAATTTTAAACAGCTCCATATGATCGCCCTACATGTGAGGAGTGGCACGGTAGCAGTGGTTAGCACAGCTGCTGCACAGCTCCAGGGACCTGGGTCCGATTCCCGGCTTGGGTCACTGTCTGTGTGGAGTTTGCACATTCTCCTCGTGTCTGCGTGGGTTTCCTCCGGGTGCTCCGGTTTCCTCCCACAGTCCAAAGATGTGCGGGTTAGGTGGATTGGCCATGCTAAAATTGCCCCTTAGTGTCCCCAGATGCGTAGGTTAGAGGGATTAGCGGGTAAATATGTAGGGATAAGGGGGTAGGGACTGGGTGGGATTGGGGTCGGTGCAGACTCGATGGGCCAAATGGCCTCTTTCTGCACTGTAGGGTTTCTATGATTCTACAATCTCCTACACTCCAGGAAACACAAGTCATGTTTATTCATCCGGTCCAAACCATCATGGATTGTGAGGGGGCAAGGGGGTGGGTTGACAAGGGGGTGGGTTGACAAGGGGGTGGGTTGACAAGGGGGCATCCTGTCCCTGATCATCCAGTTACCTTTACAGGAAAACACAGGCTGGGAGGAGCCCCCCCCACCCCCCGTGTTTCACTCATCCAACTGTCAAACGTCTTGTCAATATTACATGAGCCTGGTGGTTATGAAGGAAGCTGGGTGATTGGACCACACCCGACGCAGGAGTGCGTGGAGGGAAGGGAAGGAAAATGAAACTGTAAATGTTTTTTAATTACGGTAAAATGCTTCTTAATCTCTGATTTTCCCAGCTCAGGTTTCAATCGAGACACAAAAGGAGGGGAAAAAAAACACACACATCGCTCTCCCACGCATTCCTTAATTTCAGTGTCAATGAGGCTGAATGCATTCCTGCTGGTCTCGTAACTCTCGAAAACACGGGGGTTAGGTTACAAAAGAAGAAGAAAAAAGGAAAAACAAACATTTAAAAAGAGAGGAAACACTGTGGGACGGCTGCTCAGTTTATTTCGAAAAATCACTTTGGTAACACCTTGACCTTTGTGTTAAGGGCTCTGTCTCAGGGGAGCTTGCGTTCCGGAAATGTCAAGCACTCCTTCCCCATCCTCATTCCCTCCGAAGCCACATTCCCCAAGCCTCGCCACAGCGAAGGTCACGATCATCCGCAACAAAGAAAGTCAGCCAGGAGCAAGTGTCACAGTCAGGAAATTCACATTGGCCTGTGCGCCACACCTGTTAACACACCCAGTGCTCTCATTCTATTTCAGTCAGATATACTTAAGCCTGTGACTTTATCCGTGAAGAATCTGGTTACACCTTAGATAATTGTTCAAAGCACTGTGGTTCCCACTGACCTTCATTAAAATACAATGCATGCCAGTTTGAGGCTTCTACTTTCTGTTGTTATCTCCCATAGCTCCTGGTTTGCACTGGTGGTACTGAGGTCCATAAGTGCTGGCAACCCTCCAATCTCTAATTGTCACAGTGGCAGAGTGGCTAACACTGCCGCCTCACAGCGTCAGGGACCCCGGTTCGATTCTGGCCTCAGGTCACTGTCAGTGTGGAGTCTGCACGTTCTCCCCGTGTCTGCGTGGGTTTCCTCCCACAGTGCAAAGATGTGCAGGATAGGCGGATTGGCCGTGCTAAATTGCCCCTTAGGTGTCCCAAGATGTGTGGGTTTGGGGGATTAGTGGGGTAAATATATGGGGTTATGGGGATAGGGCCCAGGTGGGATTGCTGTCAGAGAGTCGGTGCAGGCTTAATGGGCCAAATGGCCTCCTTCTGCACTGTAGGGATTCTCTGAACCCAAGCAGCGTCCTTCAAGTCTAAATAGTGAGCATGGCAAGCTATTTGGCCACTTCAGGCCTCACACCCAGGCTTAAACTTGACTCACCCCAATTGCCAGCCTGAGCATACTGTCCAACACAGGACACCTGGCTTACTTACCAC
Source organism: Mustelus asterias (assembly GCF_964213995.1). Classification (NCBI taxonomy): domain Eukaryota; kingdom Metazoa; phylum Chordata; class Chondrichthyes; order Carcharhiniformes; family Triakidae; genus Mustelus; species Mustelus asterias. Next base: position 7,567,735 of record NC_135825.1, on the reverse strand, counting down.
CCTCACCCACCCATCTCCCTAACTGAAGGCATTGGGGATAATCCTAGCACCCCAAAGAGTGAGAGAGAGTGAGAGAGAACAGAGAGAGAGAGAGAGAGAGAGAGAATGAATCATGAGAGAGAGAGAGAGAGAGAGAGAGAGAATGAAAGAATGAAAGAAAGAAAGAAATAGACAGAATGAAAGAGAAAGAAACAGGCAGAAAGAGAGAGAAAGAAAGTGAGTGTGTACGTGTGTGGATTTATGTGAAGGATGTATTCAGCTGAGTGAGCTGCAAAGTGTTAACTGATTTCAAATCGTGCAGACAAAGCGCATTGAAAATCGATTTGTGTCGGAACCCCCTTTGCCACCCACCAAGAGAGACAAGCTATTTAGCAGATGCCGTTTGATATCATACCTTGTGACAGTAATGGATGGCAGATACAATCTGCCTGAAGAAATGTCGGGCTTCTTGCTCGGTCAAACTCTGCTTCTCATTGATGAAGTCGTACAGGTCACCCTTGCTTGCGTATTCCATAATGATCACAATCTTATCCTTGTTTTCAAAAACTATATATAAAAAAAGAAACAATATATATAAAAATGTAGTCCTTAAGTTTACAGAATATTCCTTTGAGGTTTAGAAGCTGCTCGCTGTCCCATAACCACAAGCTCGCGTCACTCAGAAAACCAGCTTTTTCTGACGGAGATCGGAGTTCAGGGTTCACCAGACGGTAATGACACTGGCAATTTTGAGCGCTGCCTTCAAATAACCCAAGGTTATTGGAAGAACCTTTTAAGTAACTGGGGAAATTTGCCCAGCACGGCAGCTGCAGTCAATGGCAGCCTGAGCAAATGATGACTGACCCAATGAGTTGGTCCCCTGATCCACTCTCCCAGTGGGCAGTTTTCCTCTGAGAGTCACAAATATAAAATCGCCCTCGAATACAAAAGGCGGCAATAGGCACTCGGGAGGGAAATGAAAGATATCTTTCTTATAAAATCCAAACTTTTACCGTTAACACATTCATAGAATCCTACAGTGCAGAAGGAGGCCATTTGGCCCATCGTGTCTGCACCGACTGCAGACCCATCCAGGCCCTCTCCCTATAACCCCATGCATTTACCCTAGCCAGTCCCCCTGAGGGGCAATTTAGCCTGGCCAATCCACCTAACCCACACATCTTTGGACTGTGGGAGGAAACCAGAGCACCCGGAGGAAACCCACGCAGACACGAGGAGAATGTGCAAACTCCACACAGACTGACCCAAGCCAGGAATCAAACCTTACGCACGTGAATGAGCTGAATGGTTATGGAATGGCAGGCGATTGAACAGCCGCCCTCTCTACCCAGTTGACAGATACACAGCCCAATGGCATACCCCACACCAGAACAACTGCAGGTCTGACCCATTGTAAGTCAACCGAGTCCAGCTGAGGACAGCAGCGAGGGTGGGTTTAAAAACTAAAATCAGATTGGGTTACCACTCCCAATCAGAACCTGGCAACCTCTAATGGAAAGTTCCTCTCAGTAGGCTTCAGGTATGGATAGGATCAGGCTCGAGTGTGATATCTCATGGCCAAATAGCCCAGCAAAACCCAGTCGCGGACAAGCCAATGGCCTCCACTGCCAAGTTTATTTATTTAAATAATATTAGTCACAAGTGAGCTTACATTAACACTGCAATGAAGTTACTGTGAAATTCCCCTAGTAGCCACACTCCAGCGCCTGTCCGGGTTAATGCTCCTAACCAGCACGTTTTTCAGAATGTGGCCAATATCACATCGAGATTTGGAAGCAAAATCGACTACCATGCAATGAGCTGCACGTTGGTCACGTAATTTAAAATAAAAACTTTGATAACACTGTGACTTCCTGGAGTCACATGTGTGTGACAGGTGAATGAGTCACATTCTTCACAACAACAGAGCAAAAAAGGCCAAGGAACACCTCTCTCTCTCTATATATAGAGGAATATCTATCGCTCATCACCACCCATTCACTGAGTATCTATCTTTTTAGCTCAACAACAAACCACACCCCAACAATAAACAAACCCTCCCGAGTTCCATGATCCAACACCCACAGCGACCCGCCTGCCCCCTGCCCAATGTCTGATTCTATGGGCTTTTACAAGGCGAGAGGTACAGAAGCAATTGCAGACTTAGTGCCCGGGAAACTGAGGGCTTCACGTGGCATGTTAAACAATCTGCGATGACCAGCTCAGGGGAGGTTTCAGTTAAATGGACACAGCACCCAGTGGTGTTAACTCATTGAAGCTTCGCTATCTCCCCTTCCATCATGGGAGAAGCGATGAAAGTTCTCCAACAGCTGTCAAATTAAACAGTCTGCGTCCGTCAATAAACAGCATTCCTTTAGCCTTGAAGGAATAGATTGTGTGCAATTCCCGAGATGGACAGGCTGCAGGAGGAGGGGCAGGGGAAGGAAGAGGAGGAGGCAGCAGCATAATGAGTCCCAAGCACTCACTCAGCCAGCTTTTAAGAACAGATCACTGGCTGGGCCAACATTTATTACCAATCCCTAATTGCCCTTGAACGAAGTGGCATTTCACAGGGCATTTAAGAGTCAACCACACTGCTATAGATCTGGAGTCACATGTAGGCCAGACCAGGTAAGGATGGCAGATTTCCAGCTCTCGGATGAAGTTATGGAGTTCACCCTAAACACTAATGGTTAATGATGAGAAAGAGCTGTAATCTGAGTGAGCCTTAGGGAATCAGGAAGGGCAAAAGTACCAAACAAGAAGCTAACAACAGTTATCATTCTTCTTTATCTCCATTAGAGGCTGGTAGCAAGGAAGATGTTACTGGCACTGCTGTCATTCTTTCTGTACCTCATTATCTGGCAATGCCAATAGGCATTGGCCCCCTTCTGTCCACACACATTAATCCCAAAGAGGTTAACTGGATCGTTTAGATGAGGGACTGGGTGATTCAGAACACGCAAGATAGAGGAATGGGAGTATTTGAGTAGAAGTTTGACCTGGCCATCAAGTGTTTGGACATTCATCTCAAAAGGTGCTGTATTGAAAAGACAATCCTTGCAGCCACCTGGAGACATGGCAACGATTCTCTGAACATGTGTGGCAGATGACAGCAATGGTGGGAGAGTATGATACCATTCTTTGTGGCACCAGAGAGACAGGGCACAGCGCCCCCTGGAACAAGTGGCAGCTTCGAGAACCTCTGCCCACTGGAGAGGCCACCATGGTCACACAACACCATGAGTACAGAGAGGAATGGTGTTCCTTGGGTGGGGAGGGGGAGCTGACTTGCCAGTTGGTTTGTTGATCTTCTCCAACAAGGAAGCTGGAGAGGAGGGGGAATTCCGGTGGGGAAAATCAGAATGCAGCATTCCCTTCACTTTAGAAAAATTCCCCAGAGTAAAAAAAACACTGGAAAGTTTTCAAACGAAAGTAGGAGCTTCATTTAGAGCATTAAAAACCTGATCAAGGCCAACCCAAGAATGTAAAAGTCTAATGTAAAAGCATTTAATCTTTCAGCTTCCAGTTTCATCCATCACCAACTCTTGGCTAACCATTAGCTTTCTAATGGTATAGATTATATCACAGAATCCCAACAGTGCCGAAGGAGGCCATTGGGCCCATTGAATCTGGACCGGCAACAATCCCACCCAGGCCCGATCCCCATAACCCCACATATTTACTCCGCTAATCCCTCTAACCTACACATCCCGGGACAATTTAGCATGGCCAATGCATCTAACCCACACATCTTTGGACCGTGGAAAGAAACCGGAGCACCCGGAGGAAACCCACGCAGACAGAGGGAGAACGTGCAAACTCCACACAGACAGCGACCCAAGCCGGGAATCGAACCCAGGTCCCTGGAGCTGTGAGACAGCAGTGCTAATCACTGTACCACCGTGCCGCCCATATCAGCAGACCCTATGGTGGAAATGAACCTATTATTCACTTGGCTACGCCTTAAATAGGGCCCAGGTGCATTTTACAACAACCTTTACCTCCAGTGGAAACATGGGGCACATATTTTGCCCCCTCCGTTAGCAGTCTATTAGGGTTCAAATCCACCACACCATCAGAATTATAGGAACCTTGTTCAAAGCTTAGGACACAGTTACACTGCAATGTTGGTTGAACACAAGTCGGCAGATATCACTTGGCAGTGGAAAATATCTGTCACCATCCACTTGACTGCTTTCTCCAGTTTAAAATCCCTCCTATTGCTCTTCCATTTCTGAAGAGAATGGGGTCCTGACTACCTACTCAGGTAGATGCAGAAGATCCAACAACACTACTTGGAAGAGGGGCAGGGAAGTTCTCCCTCGTGTCCCGGTCAAAGTGCGAGCTTCAGCCAACACCCAGAAAGAAAATGATGAGCTGGCGGTCATTGCATTGGTGTTTGTGGGAGCTAGCTGTGCACAAATTGGCTGGCCTGTTTTACCTACATTTCAGCAGTGGCTACACTCCAAAAGTACTTCACTGGCTATGAAGAGTTTATGGAATCCAGAGGTTGTGAAAGGCGCAACAGAAATGCAAGTTATTTCTTATTCAACTGTCTAGACTTGTGTTTTGATGATGTGGATGAGGCCCCATCAGTTCTAGAGGAACCGGAATCCAATAATTTAAAGGAGTGACACAGCTCTGGTACATCAGCCAGGTCGAGCGGACCAAAAAAAGAACAAAACACAAAAGAGTGTCGGGTTTGGGCCGAGCGAGTGTGTTTATCGAGCAGCAGAGCACAGAGTGATGGCATTATATAAGCGTATGGAAATTTCTCTCATTTCCAAACACTGAAGTCATGGCAATAATAGGGACTCGATGTGATTGCAGGCCATAATGAACAATGGAATGTTCACTAACCAGAAAGAATGTGTAAATTCACAAAACAGACCAACCTTGGGAAGGGTCAGCAATTTCTTCTTGGCTGGGACATTGTCAAAACACCAAACAAAGATTAGATTTGTGGAATTTCCCGTCGCAGAGAGAGAGAGAGAGGGGGAAGAAAGGTTCGAGTTTCGATCTCATGCCGTTATCTCTTTACAGCGACAGAAAGCACTCAGCACTCACAAGGAAACACAATCAGAAGGCACCTACTTATTGTAAATAGTCACGATAGTCTGGTTCCAGAAATGGGCTATAAAACCATCTATCAACATCATCTACTACTCATCACATCCAAAGTGCAAAATCTTACAATGTGCAAACCTGGCAGCGCATTTGTAGTTTTTAAATGCAATGGTTATTGCATTCAACCAATTTGAGCAGTGACATTCTGCAGTAGAGTACCCACACCATGCAGGTACAAGCGTCTCCCAAAGTGCCCACACTCACTAGTGCACACTTTCTATTTATTTGTCTGTGTCACAAGTAGGCTTAAATTAACATTGCAATGAAGTTACTGTGAAATTCCCCCAGGTGCCACACTCCGGCACCTGTTCGGGTAACACCGAGGGAGAATTTAGCATGGCCAATGCACCTAACCGGCACGTCATTTGGACTGTGGGAGGAAACCGGAGCACCCAGGGGAAATCCACGCAGACACGGGGAGGACTCCGCACAGACAGTGACCCAAGCGGGAATTGAACCCCGAGTCCCTGGCGCTGTGAGGCAGGAGTGCCAACCACTGTGCCACCCAACAGTGTTCATTTTTAATGCACGAGGCTAGGAGGCGAGTGGCAACTGTGCAACTGTGGCAGAGAGGCATCACACGGCAGCCCAAGCCACTGCAATTCTCCAGGGACACCTTGCGCTGTGCTCGTAGGTGCACAAGTAGACAGGGTACAGTGTGTCAAGTGATGGCAAACAAGAAGGGAAAATTCTAGCCAATTTCCCCAGTATCTTAGCCCATCAGCGTTGAAGGGCATTTCGGGCCCTGGTCAGGAATTTCTCTGGGTCACAAGGGGACAATGGGAGAGTGAGGTTAATAAAGATGACACCCGTATCTACAAGGCCTTGGTGCCTAAACCGCAGTGGGTCATGGGAGGTAGGTACAACACAAAGCCCCCACGTACATAAACGCCACCGCTGACACGTCCAGCAGCTCCCACAATATTGGCTATTTGCTAAAAAAGTTCAAGAGTCACTTCATAAATCAAGCAGCACTGTGGGCTTTACAACTCACTTAAAAGCATTAAAAAAAAACATACAACATTTTTATTTAAAGATCAAGGATGGGAAGGCTGCCAGAGGAGTTATTGGGACTATTGGAGACAGCTGTGCACTCTACACAAAACAGACCCAACTCCCCCTCCCACCCCCCCACTTGCAGGCCATGGCTCGTGCACATACAATAGAATCTAAAATTACAGGTGAACTTCGTGCGGTCAAACAGCCCCTCCCCTGACAACAGCCTCACAATCGTAATTATTTTTTTTGGGAGGGTTGTCAAATTGTTTGATTTCCTCACTTATTGCCGTGCGGCACCCATTGTTCAGACATTTTGTGGCCTCTGTAAACCTCAAAAATAGTTGGCAGGTAGCACGCTCACTCTCTGAAGGCACCCAAGCCCACTCTTGGGGGTAAAGTGGGGATGGAGACCCTTTAGGATCTCATGCCGGGGGGTCATTCTAATGTCCAGGATACGAGGTGGTGAGGAGAGGGGGGGACAAGGAGGCGAGGGGTGGTGGGACTGGATCAATCCCTGACACACTCCACCTTTCCCAGTGTTGCCCAACATGTGCAAAGAAGAATTGGGTGGACAGGGATTGGATAAGAAAATCTTCTTTTGGGGCTTAAACTCAGAAGTGTCAACTTTTGGGGTCCACGTGCATTTCTCCAGCACCTTTCCCAGTGCCACCCAACTGCTGGTTAATGTTCACCATCTAGGTTCACGTACAGAGAAGTGTGGACAGGGATCCGGTAAGAAAATCTTCTGTTGGGGCTTAAATTCAGGAGTGTCTTGGAATCCACGCCTTCTCCAGCAAAGGGTTAATACTCTGGCAGTGTTAGGGTAAACAAATACTGCTGAGGGGGTGTCTAAATCTGCCGTTTAGAGCCCTTAGTGCAATTTGAAAGGAAAAATGTGCATTTCCCTAACGGCTTTCACATGGGTCGTCCCAAAGCACATTACAGCCAACTAATTACTTCTGAAATCACTGTTTTACTGTAGAAAACCCAGCAGCCAATTATGTGCACAGCAAGATCCCACAAACAGCACTGTGATAACGACCAGATAACCTGATGTCAATTGTGGAATATTTATTGCCCAGGACATCATGCAGAGCTCCCCCAATGCTTCTTCAAAGAGTGGCTCTGGGATTCTCTTGCATTGATCAGATGGGGGCCTCAGTTTAAGATCTCACCCAAAAAAAGAGACATTCAATAGGTGTATAAAATTATGAAAGGCATAGATAGGGTGAACGGTGGGAAGCTTTTTCCCAGATCGGTGGTGACGTTCACGAGGGGTCATAGGTTCAAAGTGAGTGGGTGGGGGGGGGGGGGGGGGGGGGGGGGGGAGGAGAGAGAGGTTTAACACGGATATCAGAAGGACGTATTTTACACAGAGGGTGGTGGGGGCCTGGAATGCGTTGCCGGGCAAGGTGGTGGAGGCAGACACACTGGGAACGTTTAAGACTTATCTAGATAGCCACATGAACGGAGTGGGAATGGAGGGATACAAAAGAATGCTCTAGTTTGGACCAGGGAGCGGCGCAGGCTTGGAGGGCCGAAGGGCCTGTTCCGGGGCTGTATTGTTCTTTGGGTGATACCGCTTCAGCTGTGGGTAAAGATGCCTCACATTTGTCTTTCCCCATTACGGTTGGCGCACTGTCACTCGGAAGTGAGAGTGTGGTTCCTCCCAACTATTTTTGAAGTTTCCAGAGGCCACAAAATGTCTGAACAATGGGTGTCACATGGCCCAATTTAACCAGCAGTGCTGGAAAATCGGGGTGAATAAGGACAGATCGTGTCTTCCCTTTCATTTGGGAGTCAGCCTGGGCAGTGGCGACACAGAAGGAACAAGTCAGAGAGCATGTTTGCAATTCAAATCCTCCGTCAGCTTCAGAAGGCTGGAAGGCCAAGCCTACCTTCATAGATGTTGATGATGTGTGGGTGACTGAGCGACGACATGATCTCAATCTCGCGGCGGATATGGACCAGATCCTGCTCATCTTTAATCTTGTCTTTGCGGATCGACTTAATAGCAACCTGTGAGAATAGAAACGGTCACCTTTTAATTCACATCGATTCACCCAGAGATGCATTGATCCATCCGACCTCTCCATGGTCTTACCCCCTCCTTATCTCTCTAACCTCCTCCAGTCCTACAACCCTCCAACGTAGAAACATAGAAGATAAGAGCAGGAGGAGGCCATTTGGCCCTTTGAGCCTCCTCCGCCATTCATCACGATCATGGCTGCTCATAGAATCCTACAGTGCAGAAAGAGGCCATTTGGCCCATCGAGTTTGCACCAACCACAATCCCACCCAGGCCCTATCCACATATCCCTACATATTTACCCACTAACCCCTCTAACCTATGCATCCCGGTACACTAAGGGGCAATTTAGAATGGCCAATCAACCCTGCCCGCACATCTTTGGACTGTGGGAGGAAACCGGAGCACCTGGAGGAAACCCACGCAGACACGGGGAAAATGTGCAAACTCCACACAGACAGCGACCCGAGCCAGGTTTCGAACCCAGGTCCCTGGAGCTGTGAAGCAGCAGTGCTAACCACTGTGCTACCGTGCTGCCCAAACTCAAACTCAATAGCCTAATCAACTCAATAGCCTCCAACTCAATAGCCTAATCCTGCTTTCTCCCCATAACCTTTGATCCCAGTCACCCCAAGTGCTGTACCCAGTCGCCTCTTGAATACATCCAATGTTTTGGCATCAACTACTTCCTGTGGTGATGAATTGCACAGGCTCACCACTCTTTGGGTGAAGAAATGTCTCCTCACCTCCGTCCTAAATGTTCTACCCCGAATCCTCAGACTGTGACCCCTGGTTCTGGACTTCCCCACCATCGGAAATGTCCTCGCTGCATCTACCCTATTAGAATTTTATAAGTCTCTATTAGATCCCCTCCTCATTTGTCTGAACCCCAGCAAAAACAATCCTAACCTAGTTAATCTCTCCTCATACATCAGTCCCGCCATCCCCGGAATCAGCCATCAACATCTCTTGCCTTCAACTCTGGTCTTTCGCACATCAGCTCATTCACTTTGTCCCCATGATTGGCAGCAAGGGCCCATAATTCTACAATTCCCTCCCTGAACCTTCCCACCTCTCCCTCTCCTCTTTGATGATGCTACTTAAAACCCACTCCTTCATCTAAGCTTTAGGTCACTTGCCTGACTATTTCCTCATGTGACAAAGTGCCTTCACACTTTGCATTGAAAGGTGCTATATAAATGCAGTTGTCGCCATTCCGAAGAGGAACTGGAGGGATGAGACTAGTGGGAAGAGTTAAACACAAGGATGAGAGCTTTTAAAAATGGAGATATTGTTGTACTGGGAGCCAGCATCAAAACGGCAAGGGGTTGCCGATATGGAAAAGATAAATCAGAGGGTGATTGAAAATTGCAGTTATCAAGAGTGCGAGAGTGTCTCCTCCAGAGGTTAACAGCTTACTAAAGTACTGAAAACCTCTGTTTGGTAAATAGACCCGACAGGTTTACAGCTGCTCCCTTAATCTGCAGTCATCATCACTCTGTCAGTACAGCAAGGACAATTAGTTCAGGTGGGGAATAATTGTGTGTATATTCCGGGTGCATCTTACACAACCAATTAATTTATAAGGTCATTCCGTATCTCAACTGCTGCAAAAAGCATGATTAAGTGCTTTTTTTTTGTGGCAAGGTGCCCAAACTGTGCAAACTGTTCCAGCTTTACCCGGCACAGAAACCAGTCAGGAATCAATTAAAGGAACATACAGCACTGGGGTTACAAGTGCTGCCTTTCTGATCAGGTGTTAAGGTTCCGTCTGCCCGCTCAGGGGGAAGGGAGGGGAGGGAATGAGATTCCCTGGCCACTATTTCAATGGCGAGAAGGGGAATTCTCCCCAATGCCCTCATCAATACGTATCCCTCAACCCAACTCCCCAAAATGTACAGCAACACCTGGACATTGTCATGTTGCTGTTTGTAGGGGCTTGCTGCGCACACATTGGCTGCTGCTTTTCCTGCATTACAACAGTGGGCGGGATTTTCCCGTCCCGCCTGCCACGGGAATAGTTGACCCTGGGGAACGCGGCTGGAAAATCCTGCCCAGTGACCGCACTTTCTAAAGATGTGCAGGTTAGGTGGGTTGGCCAGGCTAAATTGTCCCTTAGTGCCCCAAGATGTGGAGGTTAGGGGGATTAGAGGGTAAAATACATGGGATTACGGGGATGGGTTGGAAAGTTGGTGCAGATTCGATGGGCCAAATGGCCTCATTCTGCACCGTAGGGATTCTATGCCTTTTCAAAGCAGAGTATGATTTAATTGGTTGGAAAGCACTCTGGGATGCCCTGTCTCTTGCATGCTGGGAGCTTTTCGGTGGCAATTAATGTAAAATGACAAAGCAGCATTCTCAGAACACAGGTATTTATCGAATCATAGTATCTACAGTGCAGAAGGAGACCATTCAGCCCATCAAGCCTGCAGCGACAACAATCCCACCCAGGCCCCATCCCTCCTAATCCCCCTGACATTAATGGGAATTTTAGCATGGCCAATCAACCTAACCGGCACATCTTTTGGACTGTGGGAGGAAACCGGAGCACCCGGAGGAAACCCACGCAGACACGGGGAGAATGTGCAAACTCCACACAATCAGTCACCCAAGCCGGGAATCGAACCTGGGTCCCTGGCGCTGTGAGGCAGCAGCGCTAACCACCGTGCCAGGCACAAAATGCCAGGACCATGAATGTGGAGGGTTTCCTGCCCTTTGTTCTCCCAGTTTAAGAGTTTTTAAAACTGAGCTCTCTGCATTCAGCCTGAACTGACAAGCCATCAGGGCCCTTACTGCGAAAGAAAAAGCATCTCCGCATCTGTCGGAGGTCACGGGGCTATTATGCAAACCTTTTCACTGGAGGTTATTGGGGCAGAAACTCAGAGCTGGAAATTCTTGCAGAACCGAGACAAGTCTCCTGGGAAAAGACCCAAGTATTCAATGATCCCGAACAAACACACATTTAAAAAAAAAAACTAATTCAATGCTATTGATCCCGGTCACCCTGACAACAGAGGGAGAAAGGCGTTCGGAATGCCGGTCAAAGGACAAGGCGAATCTGTGACGCCCTCTTACACGGAGCCAGTTAGCTTGAGCTGTTTGAGTTTGAAAAGTTCCAGTGTAAACAGACACAGGTCCGGCAGTTACAGTCTGTGTGCAGTCAACTGACTGACATGTGACTCTCTACACTGAGACAGCTTGTGTGACAACAGAGCAACAGTAACTTACCTTTACGTAGCACCTTTAATGTAGTGAAATGCCCCTGCATGCAGAGAGGGAGTTATCAAATAAAATTTCACACCGCGCAACATAGTGTCCCAAGATATGTAGGTGAGGGGGATTAATAGGGTAAATATGTGGGTTACAGGTATAGGGTCTGGGTAAGATACTTCTTCAGAGAGTCAGTGCAGACTCGATAGGCCAAATGGCCTCCTTTTGTACTGTAGGGTATCTATGAACATGAGGCAATATTAGGACAGGTGACCAAAAGCTTGGTCAAAGGGTAGAGGTCGTAAATAAAAAACAGAGAGGGAGGTTTATTTTTAAGTTTAATAGTGTCACAAGTAGCCTTACATTAACACTGCAATGAAGTTATTGTGAAAATCCCCCAGTCGCCTGTTCGGGTACACTGAGGGAGAATTTAGAATGGCCAATGCACCTAACCAGCACGTCTATCAGAATGTGGGATGAAACCGGAGCACCCGGAGGAAGCCCACGCAGATACGGGGAGAATGTGCAGACTCCACACAGACAGTGACCCAAGCCGGGAATCGAACCAGGGTCCCTGGCGCTGTGTGAGGCAGCAGTGCTAACTATTGTGCCAACCCGTTGCAGTGTTTAAGGCTCAATGAGCTAAAAGCATGGCTGGTTCAGTAATTATAAAATCAGGAATGAGATCGGAATTGGAGGAGCGCAGAGATCTCGTTGCAGGGGATTACGTTGCCAGATCAGGAGCCAATGTAGGTCAGTGAGCACGGGGAATGATGAGCGAAAGGCAACTTAATGCAGCTGAATGGAGAAAGTCACCCGTCAGCTTGAAGTGCGGAGTCCACTTATACTCCAAGACTAAATGACGGATTGAGTGCTGGCAGTTTGAGGGGAAGTGTGAATGAGAATGGCAGGAGAAGAAGGACTCTCCATAACCCTTCCTCAACAAAGATCTATCAATCCCAGTTTCGGAACGTAAACTCTTCCCCAGACTTAGCTTTTATGGGGGAACAAGTTATCCCTTTTCGTGAGGAAGTGCTTCCTGACATCACCTCGGAGCAGCCTGGTTCTATTTTTAAGGTTATGGCCCCTTGTTCTGAACTCACTAATTACCGTAGCAAAGCTGTTCTTAATTTGGCACCAACTAATGCAGCATTCTCATCGTCAAATCAGAGAATCATAGAATCTCTACAGTGCAGACGGAGGCCATTTGGCCCATTGAGTATGTACCGATCACAATCCCACCCAGGCCCTATCCCTGTAACCCCATGCATTTACCCTAGCTAATCCCCCTGACACTGAGGGGCGATTTAGCATGGCCAATCCACCTAACCAGCACGTCTTTGGGAGAAAACCGGAGCAAACCCATGCAGACACGGGGAGAACGTGCAAACTCCGCATAGACAGTGACCCAAGCCGGGAATCGAACCCGGGTCCCTGGCGCTGTGAGGCAGCAGTGCCAACCACTGTGCCATCCTCAGGCTCAAGGTTTGTGGATCTTTGAAAGCTTCAACCGCAGAAGGTTCTGGATGCTCAGTTGCTGAGTATATTTGAAACCAATGTCAACAGGTTTGTGGATTCTAAGAGAATTAAGGGTTATGTGGATTGTGCGGTGAGGAGTAGATGATCTGAATGATTGGCAGAGGAGGCAGGGAGAGCCAAAAGGCCTACTCCTGCTCCTATTTATGTCCAACCTGAGCATAGAACCCATGAAAAAAAACCCACAAAACCCTTCAATTTTCTTTCCAATCCCCCATTCTCTTGTGTGTACGTGCAAGACTTCGTCACTCCTGGCTTTTCAAGCAAAAATAATGTCCCGCAGTCCCTTTCCCATTTGGGAGCTGAACCTTGGGTGACATCAAACAGTCCCACAAAAAAACTGACCCAGGCAAAGCCAAATATTCACTTTTTGTCTTCAAAGTGGATTCAGTCTTTTTTTTTCAAAGAAAAAAGACGCTTAGCAGTTCTCTGTGGGAGATAGTATGCGTCATCGGTAACCATCCTGCAGAGAGTATTCTGGATCAGGTCGTGTGTCGTGTCAGATCTGGAGGAGGAGAACATCACGGGGTAAGGAGGAAGGCCGGATCAGAGGAGTTCAGTCTGAACAGCTGCTGACCCACATATAGTTACTCATTCAAGCAGATTTCAAGGAATCGGCCTGAATGGGGGATGAATTTGTGCGCTGATGTGTGACATGTTACTTATTAAAGAATGCTTAAGAGAAGGAAGATCTGTACAAGAAAGATGAAGCAGCAGTGCACTGGATGTGGCTCCTAAGAACTGGAACACAATAAACCATTCAGCCCCTCCATTCTGCCTCAACATTCAACTAGATCATGGCTGCTCCTCTACCTTAGCTCCCCTTTCATAGAGTTTTAAAACACGGAAAGAGGCCCTTCGGCCCATCATGTTTGCACCAGCCATCAAGCACCTATCCATTCTAATCCCATTTTCCAGCACTCGGTCCGTAGCCTTTTCATATGCTATTCCCACGTCCCATCTTGTCATTAGCATCTAATAACATAACATTTTTTAAAAAAGTTAAAAGTAATTATATATAAATAATAGCATTTGTGTTAATGAAACAGAGGTATGGGGAGGGGGGAGAAAAAGCTGAACTCTTTCAAAAACACCAGCCCAGAACAATGGCACAAATGACCTCCGCTCGTGTTGTCAGAACGTCAGTGAAGATGTATAGAGTCTATTTGATCTCCTCCTGCTTTCCATCCACGGACATCTTTCCCTGGCTGGCTGTTCACCCCATCCCACCCCCCTCATCCCCTCCTGCTTGTCTCCACCCTCAGTTTCCTGATGCAGCCTTTCTGTTCTCTTCCTGTCTCTCCTAGTCCCCACCACACGCTTTACCTCATCATAAAGCGCACCAGGACGTCTTCACCCACGACAAGGCGGCTCGTTGTTATAATGTCGCTGCACATATTTGATGACAGTGCATAATAAGTGGGACAGACCTGAGTGGAACACTGAGTCAGCCCCGAGTATCTCCACTTCCAACTTTCAATAGGAATTCCAATTGGAAGCTGCGAAGATTATTTTCATTCTGTTTCCTTTGGGTATTTTTTTGTGGCGGGGGTGGGAAAGAGCGGTTGAGAGCAGGAAGATTATAAAGTGCCTTTCACAACCTTCTTTACAGGAATGAGATAGTAATTGAAATGTAGTCATTGTTGTAATGTAGGAAACGCGACAGTGACTTTTGTACAGCAAGATCTCACAAGAAGCAATGAGATAATGAATGACCTGATGGACTGTCTTGATTGAGAGATTAATCTCAGTCAAGGAACTGGGGAGAATCCTTGCGCTCTCTGCAAAATAGTGTCCAGGGTTCACTTCAGTCTGCCCTTGAATATAGGCAGCATCTTGGTTTCATCTGACAGTTCATCATAGAATCCCTACAGTGCAGAAGGAGGCCATTCGGCCCATTGAGTCTGCACCGACCACAATCCCACTCAGGCCCTATACCCATATATCTACCCTAGTTAATCCCCCTGACACGAAGGTCAATTTAGCAAGACCAATCAACCTAACCCGCACATCTTTGGACAGTGGGAGGAAACCCACGCAGACACGGGGAGAACGTGCAGACTCCACACAGACAGTGACCCGAGGCCAGAGTTGAACCTGGGTCCCTGGCGCTGTGAGGCAGCGGCACTAACCACTGTACCACCCAAACCACACGCAGACACGGGGAGAATGTGCAGACTCCACACAGACAGTTGGGTTGATTGGCCTTGCTAAATTGACCCAAGTCAGGAATCGAACACGGGTCCCTGGTGCTGTGACGCAGCAGTGCTAACCACTGGGCCACCGTGCCGCCCTATCATGCAGCAGAACTAGAGAGGCAGCTTTCGTGCTCCAGTCACTGAAGCCGGATTTGAATCTACAGTCTTCTGACTCAGGAGGTGAGAGTTCCTACTGAGCCACGACTGACATGCTCAGAACAGCAGGAGTGTGGCAATCCCACGCCTGAAGGAGAAAGGTGCAGCAAGCTGCCAGCTTGGTTATTTTCTGCACTGAACAGCACAATGAAACATCAGGGAGGTTTGTGGGGAAGGTGACAAGCGGGTGGTAAAAGAGAGGAAAGTGGGATGAATTTAGAAAATTTGGGTTGATACATTACTACAAGATAATCTTTTAAAGGGGCTGCAGAGGACTGCAAAAAAATACCCCCCATCAAGGAGTGAATGCTCCTCTAAAAGAAAAGGATTACAAGAGACAGATAAAAACCTGAACTGCGTTACAAATATTAAGGTCAGTTTAGCTCAGTTGGCTGGATAGATGGTTTATCATGCAAAACGGCGGCAACAGCGAGGGTTCAATTCCTATACCGGCTGAGGTTATCCATATCTCAACCTTGCCCCTTGTCTGAGGTGTGGTGATCCCCAGGATAAATCACCACCAGTCAGCTCTCCCCTTCGAGGAGCCCATGGTCATCTGGGACTCTGGTGGCTTTACTTCTATAGAGCCCACGTAAACCTTTCGTATCGGAATTTATAATGTGTCTGATACGGTGTTCTGCCTGGACGCCCAGTGAGGTGACCCTACCCCTTTGAAACTTCATTGAAAGCAGAAAAGGGCGATGAATAAAAATTTGGAACAATGGCAATGTGGTTAAAGTTCTCTCGCCAGACCGATTTCTTTTAAAATAGGGCATTACGCAAGACGACAAGTTGATTTGCTGGTTTCAGCATTTCAAAACCAAACTTCTTTCTAAATTAGTCAATGGTTTGCAGGTGAAAACAAAACTATGGAACTTATTATTTACCTCCCCTCAAGCGTATGTCCACAGAATTAAACCGTGTCTCTCTCTGTACAAATACACAGCACAAGGAACTGAGCTTCACAAATTGGCCCAATAAAACTAGGTGAGATTCCAACCTACAGGCCTGAGGGTGACTTTCCACAATCTTAGTCACAGGACTTAGTTTATGTAAATACTTAAAGCACGTATGGAGGAAGAAAATGCCACTTCTATGCCCCAGCTGTTGACCACATAAGGGCTTGTTTCCCAGGACACTGGGCAGTGTCACTCCTGATGTGGAGATGCCGGCGTTGGACTGGGGTAAACACAGTAAGAAGTTTAACAACACCAGGTTAAAGTCCAACAGGTTTATTTGGTAGCAAAAGCCACACAAGCTTTCGAGGCTCTGAGCCCCTTCTTCAGGTGAGTGGGAATTCTGTTGTGAACAGAATTCCCACTCACCTGAAGAAGGGGCTCAGAGCCTCGAAAGCTTGTGTGGCTTTCAGTGTCACTCCCACAGGACTTGCACAAGCATAGCAATTGACGTGTAATGTTCATACCATGCCACTACAGTCACACAATGCTGTCGTACAAGGAGGAGACCATTTATCCCCTCAAATCTCGTCCGTCATTCAATGAGAGGATAGCCGACCTGTATCTTAACTTCAGCCACACGCCTTGGTGCCATAGCTCAAGTCACAATTGAGGGTTTAAGTACCCTCTTCCCTAGCTAGAGGAATACCCATCAATACACCAGTGCAACATTTTCAATTTCACCTCACTTATGCATCGGTGTTCAAAAGATAATCACATTAAAATAGGATCTTCCCCCTTTAGTTTTACACCAAGTTATCTCCCTGTATCTATACTATCCTCTTAGATCTGGAAGATTAGATGATTGCATCAACAGTCATCTTCACAAACACTCAATCATGCTCTTTCATCGACTCACTGCTTCAATTGTGCAGAGAAAGATCATGTCCAATTTTCATTGGCATTATTGCTGCAATTCGAACTGGCAGATGCCATTCCCTGCATGCTGCCTCTTGCAATTTAGAGCGATCCAGCTCTTGTTGAATCAGAGCTCCTGGGACCTGCTTTAGAATCTGGGCAGGCTCCAAATGGCCCACAGGCACCCAGTGTAAACACAAAGCCCTTCCATGCTTGCACTCAATGCTGGTCAGGACTTTGCGTGACCTCAAATCTTCACTGGGAGTTGCTTCTGGGACCAATGTTACCTAAACTTCTGGGACTGGGGAATTAAAGGTTCTGAGGCCAACCTACTTCATGAAGGGCAAGTGTCCAACCTCTTCTCCTAGCCTAATGAGGTCTCCATGGTGGAGACTGGAAGGAGTACGGCTGGGAGACATTGTCCATAAATCAGTCTTCCATTCACTGGGTCTGGTGCTTCTCTTTAGCTTTCACTGCAGAAATTCTTAGTTGATTCACTGGAGCTGGTGCTTACCACACTCTCATTGATCTTTAATCTCCTCCTAACTCTGCTAGACCTTTGCCAATAGATAAAGCAGCACAAACTTCACATCAACCAACTGCTTCATAGGTTATCAGTCATTCAAGCTTTTATTAGAGATATGTTGCCATTATATAACTGTGTCTCAATGAGGGGCAATAATATCATTGATGGGTTATTAAATCATAATTGGCAACTCTCCTGCAGTCAACAGTTAAAGGAAGAAAGACAGACATGTATTTATCACACGGCATCTGAAAATATTTTACAGCAAAATTAAGCATGTTTGAATTGTTGTTGTGTAGGAAACTCAGCAGCTAATTTGTGCACAGCAAGCTCCCACAAATTGACCAGGTGACCTTATTTAATGATGTTGATGGAGGCATAAATATTGACTAGGACACAGGGGAAAGTCCCCTTCTCTTTCGAAAGTGCCATAGGATCTTGCACATTCACCAGAGGGAACAGAGTCTTGGTCCAATGGTTCACCCCAAAACATGGCACTGTCGACAGTGCAGCACTCTCTCAGTATGCTGGAATATCAGCCGAGACTTTCGCACTCCGAAGTGGGATTTGAACCCATGACCTTCCGACTCGGAGGTGGAGGTGTTGCTCATTGACCCAGGGTTGGCATACATTCAATCAGTCAGTGGACTCATTTCACAACTCTTCCTAAACTGGAGGGCACCATCGGGTGTGCAGATAATTGCACTGCCACCACCATACTGAAACATTTCAGACAAGGAAACCCCCAACTTCAAGCTCCTTCGAGGGAACAGTTAGAAAGTTAACATCCTCTTGGCTATAAAATTGGGGGGGGGGGGGGGGGTCATGCAAAATGTCAGTCAAGGCCCCCACTCCTGAATGATTCACAGTAAATGCTGTAACATTGTAGGTGAGGGTATCAGGCAAGAATAGGATCGTCCCTGGCTGTGACACCCCCCAGGGTCAAATAGCTGGCTGAAGCCCTCACCTGAAGAACAAGCACCTGAATCATGTCAGAAGAGAGATTGCCCCAGGTGCACTTGGAGCTGTCCCTTGGCCAACGCAAATTCCCATGGGGACTAAAGAGTAATAAACTGGGGAGACAGCTGCAATCCCCATTCCCCAAGCATCCAATTCACTGCACACTCTCTTTACTCTTGAGATTGATCAGTAACTTATTAACTAGTGGCCCGAGAAAGCAGTTTTATTGCATGTCATTTACTTTCTGATATTACACTGCAGTTTTGCATTGTGCTTGCACAGCTCTTATGAGGTAATTCCCATCAGGTTTATTTGCATACAATATCAAAGGGTAACATCTCCCGCTTGACACCAATACACAGCAAAAATAGAAGCCAGGAGAATGAACAGAGGCATTGTTCTCCCGACAGCCTACATAAGTCTTTTCACGTATTATGCACATAAATCAGGTGCTGGTGGATGCTTCACATTGGAACCGGAGGAGGTCATTCAGCTCCTCAAACCATGTTCTGCCATCCAATTACATCATGACTGATCTATATGTGAACTCCATTTACCTCTCTTGGTTCCATATGCCTCAATTCCTTTACCTAACTCCAGGGATGGTGGGACTGATGTATGAGGAGAGATTGACTAGGTTAGGATTGTTTTGGCTGGCGTTCAGACGAATGAGGGGGGGGGGAAATCTCAGAGACTTATAAAATTCTAACAGGACTAGACAGGGTAGATGCAGGGAGGATGTTCCCGATGGTGGGGCAGTCCAGAACCAGGGGTCACAGTCTGAGGATTCAGGGTAGACCACTTAGGACGGAGGTGAGGAGACATTTCTTCACCCAAAGAGTGGTGAGCCTGTGGAATTCATTACCACAGGAAGTAGTTGATGCCAAAACATTGAATGTACTCAAGAGGCGGCTGGATATAGCACTTGGGGTGAATGGGATCAAAGGCTATGGGGAGAAAGCAGGATTAGGCTGTTGAGTTGGACGGTCAGCCATGATCATAATGAATGGCGGAACAGGCTCAAAGGGCCGAATGGCCGCCTCCTGCTCCTATCTTCTAGGTTTCTATGTTTCTAACAAAAGTCTATCTAACTCCATTTTGAAAGACTCCAACCTCAGCAACTTTTTAAAGAGAGAGAGGGGAACGTGTCTCAGATTTTCACTTCCCTTTGTGTGTGTCATGTCCTTCCTGACAACACCCCTGAATGGCCCACTTCACATATTAAAGGTTACAAAGTGCTTTGTGTGAGAAAGTCTTGCTCAGAACTCTATTAGCCAGTTACAGCACGGTTCTGTTCTGCTGCAGTGTGATACGCTGTAAGATGCCACACCGCGATAGTGATTGTAAAACTGGGCAGCGCAAGGCATAAGTGTCCCTCAGAATAGTGAGTGCAGATTTGACCCCAAGGATCAGTGAAAACGGGTGAACCAAAACTTTCTGATAACACTTTCCGCAGAGCTGTACAGCTATTGCACCATCATATGCTTCCTGTCAGGAATTCTGTATATCCGTTAGTAAATTTACTTACATTTGAGGAAAATGATGGGTGGAAAGTATAATTCTTATTCACTCGCGGAAGATGAGCATCGCTGGCTGGGCCAGTATTTGTTGCCCATTCCCAATTTGCCCTCGGGAAGGTGGTGGCGAATTGCTGCAGTCCATCTGGTGTAGGCTCACCCACAGTGATTCCAGGATTCTGACCCCAACAATAGTGAAGGAATGGGGATAGGGTTCCGGGTCAGGATGGCATGCGGCTTGGAGAGGAACTTGCAGGTAATGGTGTTCCCATGCATCTGCTGCCCCTGTCTTTCTCGATGGTAGAGGTTGCAGGTTTGGGAGATGACATGGGAGGAACGGGTGACTTTGGAACGATGGCGCTGAAAGCTCAGGGCTCCCCTCACCTCGTGTCTGGGTCTGTTGTAGACGCATTAATAGAGATTGATTGCTGCAATTAATCAGCAACTCCACTTTCATTGTCATCTGACTACCAGGAAAGTAGAACACCAACTCTGTGGACCTTGACATTTTATTTATCTGCAATCCTAATTTTCCCAGCACTGCATACAGCAGTCATGAGGTCATCATGAGATGGGTGTAGATGCCTCACGTAAAACCCACAAACCTTCCTCCATCTTGCTTTCCCTTTACAATCTATGTTGAGAAATCCCAAAACTAGGCCTCAACAATCATTACCTCTAGTTTTTTTTCTTCTATGAATAGAATCCCAGCCCATTAGTGAAGTCAAAACTAAGATACAAAGCTGTTCTTTACTGAGAGAATTTATGGACTTTGTTGAGTCTCATAGCTCTCCTTCCACACATGTCCAGTGTCCCAGCTATCCCCTATTTATTGGCCTTATACACCCTATTTTGAGTACACCGATAAAATAATTAACAAATTAGCTATTTAAACAAATTTGCAGTTTAAGGGGCCATCATGAAACCTACATTAATAAATGCAAATATTATTTCCAAGCCTGATTAAATACTCCAGCCCCTGTGCTAGCCATCGGGCTGGGAAGGTGCCCTATTTTCATGCCACAATTGAGAGCAAAGTAATCAAAGGTTTGAAGGGTGAGGTGGAGGAGGAGGGGGGGGGGGGGGGGGGGGGGTGGGTGCGCTATCCCCTATTTATACTCTTTCAAAAATAATATTCAATAAATTAAACACAATGACCGGCGATACAGCCTCTGTGGGGCATTGTGACTAAAATAAAATGTTAAAAATAAACCTAATTAAAAACAAAATGTTGGTCCTTGGTGAGATGATAATGCCCCCCAGACTCCATGGAGACCACCAGTCACAGAAGGTCCCCTATTTATCTGTGTTCCAGCTGCTTAATTAAACACTACCCTGCATCAGTGTATCTTACCAATACAACTAACATACCATTAACATCTTATCTTTTTAATCTTTTCAGATGTGGTGCAGTCCTCTGCAATGGAGCGGAGTTTCGAACCCCAAATTCTCCATAAGATACGTGGCGGGGGGGGGGGGGGGGGGCTGTTGATCTCTTATCTGAAACTCAGCCAAAAAGAAATCATTTCTAATAGAAATCCGGGAACAAGGGAGATGTAAAGGAGCACTGAACAAAGATCACTCCATTGTTCCCCCAGTCCCCTAACTAACTATCTCCATGTCACTTTACAATGTTATGAATGCACCTTAATTGTCCTCCTCTGCAATGGCACTTTCTCAAAAGCGAAAGCAGGTTTCACAAACAGGACGAGTGCAGATTTAATCAGCACGTTTCGTCCAGTGCCTACTCCTCGAGAAACTCCTTACATTTTTAATGAACAGCCTGGCTTTCACACAGCTGCACCTGTTTGAATAATCTCACCCAGGGCTCTTGTCCAGAAAAGCACCCTCTCAATGAGAGCACTGTTGCAAGAGCCGGTGCATTCACGCAAGCCAACTGACACAGTGCTGAGGGGGCCAGCGCGTCACTCCAGCAAGTACAATGAGCTACTGAGTAATGCCCAGGCTCTGCATTCAAACGGAGCCCCAGCGAGCACGGCCACCGTCTGACGTTCTAACATTACATACATAGCATTTTAAAAACCCACAATGAATGGAGGGTAAGGGCGTATTTAAAATACAAGCTCGTAGTGGAAATAAAAAATGTGTTGCCTAGCTTACAATATTTTCTCTGAAGCACTGTGTTGGGGGAAGGGTAAGATTCTACAACAATAACCCATCTCAACTTGGACACATATTTTCTGTTCCTTATTGTGGCTGGGTCAGAATCTTGAACCACTCTACCCAGCAGCACTGTAGGAACACCTTCAGCATATGAATTGCAGCAGTGTAAATATACCCTGTAACTATAAGTGCAGTGAGAGTGCACACACTAAATAATTTGAACTGCATCACACATTACTGTCAAACCTGAACTGTTATTTAACATTTTCACAAATTTTAGGAACGGCGTACTCCAAAATAAAAAAAAACTGCAGTAATTCGCACCACCATCCTTGCCAGGGACAAGTTTTAAAGTTTATTTCTTATCAGTCACAAGTAAGGCTTTCACTGCAATGAAGTTACTGTGAAATTCCCCAAGCCACCGCACTCCAGCGCCTGTTCGGGTCAATGCAGCTAACCAGAGTGTAGGAGGAAACCAGAGCACCCGGAGGAAACCCACACAGACACGGGGAGAACGTGCAAACTCCACACAGACAGTGGTCCAAGCGGGGAATTGAACCCAGGTCTCTGGCATTGTGAGGCAGCACTGTGCCACCATGCCGCCCTATTTAGATTAACACTGCAATGAAGTTACTGTGAAAATCCCCTAGTCGCCACACTCCGACGCCTGTCCGGGTACACTGGGGGAGAATTTAGCATAGCCAATGCACCCAACCAGCATATCTTTCAGACTAGGGATTAGCAATAACTGCCTCACGCCAGCAACTTTCTGAGAATTAATCATTTTTAAAAATATATCTTGGAACAAGTTTTATTTTTTTGTATATGTGGCATGGTTCCCTCTCACTGTCTGTCTCTCCAGACACAAAGAACAGCCTTTCAGCTTATTGCACTGGACTTGCAATCTATCTCACTTTGTGCTTAGGCAACAGGCCGTAACTGGCAACGACTGGCTGTCTCATCCGTACCAGATTCTGCGTGAAATGTTAACATAAAACAATGGCTTTATAATGACACTGGGCGTTCAATTGGACGCCTGCTATGTCTAATCGGAAAACAAGCTGAACCTCTGAGCATAAATCCTGGTTGAAATTAGGTTTATTTTTAAACTGCCTCATTTAACAGTGTGAATTTTGGGATTCAGGAGGCTTGCCCAGAAGTTATCATTGAGCAAACAAGCCAGAATCACAAATTAATTCTGCACTGCTTATGTTTAGTGCTTTCATTGCTATATCACTGCTAAAAAGCACAATAGCTGGACTCCAATCATCACTCCACATCAGGCTCCAATTTCATCCTCCTGAAAGCATTTTACCAAAGGACAAGGGGGCAAGGTCAGCTCTTTTGAGAAGATCCAATCCCATCTGGCGTATAAGGTAATTTATTTTTTCTAAGGACACACCCCAGGTACTGAGCCTAACAAGTTCAAATCCACAGACAGCATCATGTGTTTCTAAACTCATTCCAGCCATGCTAGATCCAGAGTCAGTGCAGAAGGAGGCCATTTGGCCCCTCAAATCCATTGATTGTCTCCCCTTCTATACATAGAGGGAAGCATCATAGAATCCCTACAATGCAGGAGGCCGCCATTTGGCCCATCGAGTCTGCACTGACCACAATCCCACCCAGGCCCTATCCCCATCTCCCCATGCATTTACCCTAGCCAGTCCCGCTGACACTATGGGGCAATTTAGCATGGCCAATCCACCTAACCTGCACATCTTTGGACTGCGGGAGGAAACTGGAGCACCCAGAGGAAACCCACGCAGACATGGGGAGAATGTACAAACTCCACACAGACAGTGACCCAAGCTGGGACTCGAGCCCGGGTCCCTGACGCTGTGAGGCAGTGGTGCTAACCACCGTGTCACATTCATGAGCCACTTTTGCAAAAGGTTCTGTCCCAAAGATTGGTGAAAATCTTGACTTTGCTTTGAATAACCTGAGCTCATCCCCTGTTCGGAGTGTCATTTAACACATTAATTCAATTTAGCATGATAGTTACTTGGAGACAGATGGCGTTAAATGGAATTCAACAGCCCTCTGTGTCTCTGGGCTGTCTCCACCCTAAGCTCTGTTGATAGAGGAAAGCATGGGGGTGAGGGGTGGTTGGCTTTGGACATGTGGCGAGGACCCCATGCCCACCCAAACCTCTCCCCCACCCCCATTTCCAGCATATACATCATCTCAGCATGCCTTTCTTTATCTCAGTGTAACAGCTGCGCAATGCTCTCGTTAGCAAGCACATCCTGGAAATACACTACAGGAGGAGGTGGGGGGAATGGGAGGTTGCAGGATAGGGAATCTCTCTCAATATAATTAAGGGAATAAATCAAACATAAGCCAATACTTTTTAATGTCCCACTCATGTACCCTTCTAACATGTCCCCTTGAATTAGTTTAATTTAATAAACTTAATTAATTCTCTGAGATGCTACCATCAGTGTCAGACTTGTGGTCACTATTACTCCACCCCGATGTGAACATAGATTTGATATCATTGTGGGGGACATGGAGGGAGATGAGAATTCTCCAAGGCTGTGGATTATTGCGATCCGGTTGACAGAAATGGCAAGATGGTGGCATCACATTGATAACTTCCAAAAAAGAATTGGAAAAAAAATACTGGGAAAAATTTACAGGGTGAGGACAAAGGAATGGGACTAATTGGCTGGCTCAGGCACGATGGGCAGAATGGCCTCCTTCAGGACTGGATCATCCATTGATTTGAGGACAGCGAAGAATGCCCCATCCTAGCTTGGATAGAGCCAGCAGCAACCTTGGGAGTGGAGCTTGTACTGCCAGCATCTAATGCAAGGGCCTCACTACACCCCCTCCCCACCCCCCAGGTAACTCCTCCACCCCCGGGGTAACCCACAAAGTGTGCATTTGCCCAATTTCCTAAGACCGCAAGCCTACTTATGCCCAGGTCTTGGTGCAGCTGGTGGGTTTATGAAGGGTTGTCGGTTAGATTGCACAAGACATGTGTGGTGGGAGCCAGCAACACAAGCACTCCTCAGACACAATGCAGGATGCAGCTCGAGGGCACCTCCTCCAGTCCCTGTGGTTGCTGATGTCATGGATTTCCACTGCTGCATTCACAATCTCTGTCTTTATGTTTAGAGGGGTTGAAAATCATCGCCCATCGATGCAGAAACTTAAGACACCGCCCGACATACTCTTCACACCCACTGTTACTAAAACTCCAGTGACGGCTCGGAAATGACCCTGGACTGACCACACTGCGGCAAGTATGGTGTCAGGCCGAATTCCAGGCACTCACATCCTCTCCAGTCCTGACCACTTTGGAAGCAGCAGAATTCCAGGCACCTATTCAATTTTGGACCAGAAACTTTCTCCCATCAAGATCTCCTGAAAAGACCAAGCACTGGCCAGTTTTTAATCAAAGGGAAATTACCTGACCACATATCATAGAATCCCTGTAGTGCAGGAGGCCATTCAGCCCATCGAGTCAACACAGACTGCAATCCCACTCAGGCCTTATTCCCATCACCCCACATATTTACCCTGCTAATCCCCTGACAATTTAGCACAGCCAATCAACCTAACCTGCACATCTTTGGAGTGTGGGAGGAAACCGGAGCACCCGGAGGAAACGCACACAGACACGGGGAGAACGTGCAAACTCCACACAGACAGTGACCCAAGCCAGGAATCAAATCCAGATCCCTGGCATTGAGAGACAGCATTGCTAACCACTGTGCCACCGTGCCGCTCATGGCCACAGACTGTGGGGAAAGATTTGAAAGGCCTTCAACAAATCTGCCTGTAACAACCAGAGGCAAACCTGCTTCTGATGAAAGGGAACAGGGAAATTAGAGGTGGCCATTCAGCCCTACAAGCTAATTCTGCTATTCAGTCTGATCTCAGGCGGTTACTCATCTCCCATCAATACCCAGCATCGCTCTTTAACCCTCAATACGCTTCCATTACACAAATCTAGCAATCTCGGTCCTGAAAGCTGTTGAACTGGCCCTCAGCACCCACTGTCCTCTTTCCATGGGTGAGATGTGTAGGATGAGAGACTTCTGCATTTCATGGAGTGGGATTCTTGGGGAATCCCATGGAATAGGATGGGGGGGGGGGGGGAGGTGCGGGTGTGGGGGGAGGGGGGGGGGTGCGGGTGTGGGGGGAGGGGGGGGTGCGGGTGTGGGGGGAGGGGGGGGGGTGCGGGTGTGGGGGGAGGGGGGGGGGGTGCGGGTGTGGGGGGAGGTCCAAATGAGATGATTACAGCAGCATACATGGGAAACTTCCCGTAATTTTCAGAACCTGGATAACAGAGTGCATCAAGTCTGGAACAAAGCATGACCAGCATTTCAGCTGTGCCAATATAGAAGCAGAAAATGCTAGGTGACCACCGCCACCCCCCCCCCCCCCCACACACACACACACCCCCACCCCAGCATTTTCCCTCTCCCTCTCAACGAAAAAAAAGAATGTTGGAAAATAAATTCAAATATGAACTCTTTTTGGTTTCTAACCTGCTGAGCATTTTCTGTTTATATCTCAGATGTCCAACATCCACAGTGCTTGGGGAAAGAGACACCCCCCACCCACCCCCACCCCCACGCTGCCTGAACCCAGGTTTGCACAGATTAGACCAGAGATGGCGAGATCAAACTGCAACAACTTTCAGTTGCTGTGTAACAAGAACGACATCTGACTCATTGTAGCCGCCATAAGCCACCAATCCTACTGCTTCCAAAGTGGTCAGGACTGGGGAGGATGTGAGTGGGAGCCAGACAAGACACTTGGCCGGTGGGGGTGGGGGGGGGGGGGGGTGCAAGAAATACACGGGATTGATATCTGACTTATTTTGGAAATCGCCCACAGCGATCTTGCCCATCAATAACCCTTGCCTGGGGCATCAGCTATTGTGATCCTAACACTGGGGAAGGGTAAAAAAAAAATAACGCCATGAGGGTCATAAACAAAAGCGTGTTCAGAGAGACTGACAACTCGTACCCACACCGGCAGCAAACCCATCATCAAACTGGGACGCTACAGTGAAAGATAAAATGCAGGGAGATTGGAAATCGTGAATCCGATTCTCACATCGGCAATATAGATACTGAAACGCCTCTGACAGCTTTAAACAAGATGTGGAGATGCCGGCGTTGGACTGGCGTAGACACAGTAAGAAGTCTCACAACACCAGGTCCAGCTTTAAACAAACCCCAAAAGAGAATTTGGAGCGGGTTGGAAGGAGCCTTAAGATTCGGGCTCAGAATAATAATCTGCCCCAAATGTGTCAGAGAGTGAGTTGCGTTGTGCTGATGAGGCAGCTTCCGAGTAGCTGGGCTCAGTGAAGTGTAGCAAGTTATTTTCAATCCCAGGAAATTAACAAGAGTCAATTTCACCAAACTTTCTGACTGGTTCTCCCAGGACATTCTCACCCCCAAAGCCGCCCCTTTTCCAGCAGAGAACTAGATATCCATTTCTGATCAACTTTAAGTCATATGTAAACTTATTTTCTATATATATATTTTTTTAATTATATAAAAAAATGACAGCAATGCTCACCACTCGGCCGGATCTATCCACCGCCTTCTTCACTTTACCATAAGTGCCTTTGCCCAAGGTTTCGCGGAACTCGTAGCGGTGCCTCAGGTTGTGCTTGTGGTGGTGTCGCTTCACCGCCTGCCGCTTCAGCTCGGGAGTCTGCGAGGAGGAACGGGAGGCCAGCGCCGGAGGCTGGTCCCTGGCGAACGGCGAGCAGGAGGCAGCCAGAGCCGGGCCCCGGCTCAGACAAGGAGAGACTGGATCCATGAGAGAGAGAGAGAAAGAGACAGAGGGGCGAGGAGATCTGAATGAGGGATGCAGAGTATGGGGAAACTGAGAGAGGAGAGGGAGGGAGAGGAAAAAATTCCAGCAGATCAGAGCCTGGTGATAAAATAACACATATCTAGAATATTATTACTATCACTTCATTGTCCAGACAGAATTGATACAGTGTATCCCTCTCTGATACAATGTATCCCTTTCTGATACAGTGTATCCCTCTC
Source organism: Mustelus asterias (assembly GCF_964213995.1). NCBI lineage: Eukaryota > Metazoa > Chordata > Chondrichthyes > Carcharhiniformes > Triakidae > Mustelus > Mustelus asterias. The sequence goes on along the minus strand of NC_135825.1, from coordinate 7,539,531 downwards.
TGATACAATGTACAGTGTATCCCTCTCTGATACAATGTACCCTCTCCCTAACACTGTTGCAACAATCCAGATCCCAGTCGCGTGTGGAACCTTCAGCAGCCGTCTAATTAGCCTAACCCCACCCCCTTCTACGTCTCAGCCAATAGCCCCTCCTGCATGTAGCATCATTAATCTCCAGCCAATCACTAAAGTCCTTTGCCAAACTTTTAATTCTATTTTTTGTAACAACCAAGGAAAGTTATTGGTGTTACAGAGGAAGATCCAATATCACCCGCCCCCACCCCCCTTCCCTGGGTACTGTGTGTTGTCTCTCCATCCAACTCTGTTGAGGAGAGAGCTTCCAAGGAAGGCTATTGGACTGCTAGGGGCTTCATGGAGCTTGTCAGGAGGAGGGACTGGGAGAGAGAGAGAGAGAGCAGGAGGAAGTTACTGGGCAGTATTTTCACTCTCCCGCACCTTAGTCCAAAAGTACTCAGGCAAATTGGAATCCCCCCTCCCCCGCCCCAATAACCTTGTAACCCCCCCCCCCCCCCCCCCAACTTCTGAGATCAAATATAGAACAGAATACGCGATGGATCAGAGAGAAAGGGAATTCAGAGTTGGCATCAGCTGGCAAAGGTGCTTTACCAGGTTTGGTGCGATAGGATTACATCAACCCTTCCTGCACAGAACTGAAGGTGGAAAAACACGTCATCCATCTGTCCACGGGGAAATTTCCCCAGCTGCACCAAAACAGTGGAACAAGAAACAATTCTCTAAACTCCCTGGAGAATTTCCCAACTCACATGGGGAACCACAGCAGTTTCTGTTTCTGATCGCTGTACAGAGTCTCCTCAGGAAAACATTGAGTGGCCAAGAGATTGGGTCAGGATAGGTAGGTGCTTCTGCGGTGATGGCTCCTACAGCTGAATGGCCTGCTCAGACAATAAAAAGCCTGGGATTCTCCACTCTGTTGCTGATATAGTGGGTGCCTGGTTCTATTGTTAAGCATGAGAAATGGGCATCTACACCTGTTTTGGTGCAATCTCGGTGGACAATGCTTTTTAACCCTTCCCGGTAACTCCCATAGGAACGTTACAGAAGGAGGCCATTTGGCCCATTTTTTCCATGGCAGCCCAAGAACCCAGGTGCCCTTTCTAAACCCACATGTATGTTGGCACAGTGGTTAGCATTGCTGCCTCACAGTGCCAGGGAACCCGGGTTCAATTCTAGTCTCGGCTGCCTGTCTGTGTGGAGTTTGCACGTTCTCCCCATGTCTGCGTGGGTTTCCAACGGGTGCTCCGGTTTCCTCCCACAGTCCAAAGATGTGCGGGTTAGGTTGATTGCCCATACTAAATTGCCCCTTAGTGTCAGGGAGATTAGCAAGGTAAATATGTGGGGCTATAGGGATAGGACCTGGGTGCAGTGTTGTTGGTGCAGGCTTGATGGGCTGAATGGCCTCCTTCTGCACTGTAGGGATTCTATGATCCCTGCATCCGGCCCATAACCCTGCAACTTGCAGCACTTAAGGTACAGATCCAGGTACTTTTTAAAAGAGTTTGGGGTCTCTGCCTCTACCACCATCTCATGCAGTTAATTCCAGACACCCACCATCCTCTGTGTAAAACCTTCTTCCTCATGTCCCCTCTACACCTTCTGCCACTTATCTTGAATCTATGTCCCCCGTTCTAGAATTCTCCCCCAAGGGAAACAATTTTATCCTGTCCACTCTATCTCTCCCCCCACACCCCATAATTTTGTACACCTCCATCAAGCCTTCTTTGTTCCAAGGAAAATAACCCCAATCTATCCAATCTCTCCTCATAGCTACACTTGCTTAATGCTCCCTCCACTCACATTGTCTGTACCTTTAAGACTTGATTAGCTGTAAAGACTCACATTCCAACCATTGTTCATGTAAATTGAGTTTGTGTCTTTGTGCCCTGTTTGTGATCAGAACTCCCACCCACCTGATGAAGGAACAGCCTGTTCCGAAAGCTAGTGGCTTTTGCTACCAAATAAACCTGTTGGACTTTAACCTGGTGCTGTTAGACTTCTTGCCCTGAGATATATCAAAGTGGTCATTTTCCCTCCCTTGGTATCATTATATGTGTTTAGTGATAAAGACTTCTCCAGTTGGTTGTCTCCTGCTGGCCCAGCTATTGCCCTTGGTTACTGCAAATCTCAATGTGCCCTCTCCACATCACCACTAGGGGGTGCAAGGATCCCAGACACCACAAGCATTTCCAGTTGTCTGGGCCAGTCAGGAATGGAAGTGTTCCAACACAGAAACAATAGCTGCACAAGGTCCAAAAACAACGATGCTTTCTCGGCAAAGATTAACCATGAAAGGCAACTAGTTATGAAGCAGAATAATTACTTAGCAAATTGCAAACTTTTTGCCCATATTTATTAGAATCATAGAATCCCTACAGTGCAGAAGGAGGCCATTCAGCCCATCGAGTCTGCACCAACACCAATCCCACCCAGGCCCTATCCCCGTAACCCCACATATTTACCCTGCTAATCCCCCTGACACCACTGGGTAATTTAACATGGTAAGAGTTTTAACAACACCAGGTTAAAGTCCAACAGGTTTATTTGGTAGCAAATACCATTAGCTTTCGGAGCGCTGCTCCTTCGTCAGATGGAGTGGAAATGTGCTCTCAAACAGGGCACAGAGACACAAAAATCAAATTACAGAATACTGATTGGAATGCGAATCCCTACAGCCAGCCAGATCTTAAAGATACAGACAATGTGGGTGGAGTGGATATTCTCTTACTGTGTTCACCCCAGTCCAACGCCGGCATCTCCACATCATAATTTAACATGGCCAATCCACCTAACCCGCACATCTGTGGAAGGAAACCAGAACACCCGGAGCAAACCCACGCAGACACGGGGAGAATGTGCAAACTCCACACAGACAGTGACCCAAGCCGGGAATTGAACCCGGATCCCTGGTGCTGTGGGGTAACAGTGCTAACCACTGTGTCACCGTGCCATTGTGGGGTACAAATAGATAAGGTGCCTAAAGTGACTCTCGCTGGAATTCTACCACCCTGCCCACCCTGGAATCGGAGCGGGCAAGGGGACGGATAACTGAAATGTCCGTTGACCTCATTGGGAATTTCCGGTCTCACTCGAGTGAGGCATAAAATCCTGCCCACTGTGCAAAATACCACAAGGATTGGGGGCAACAAGGGATTGTTTGTTGACAGTCTCTCTCCAGCTTAGAGAGTGGCCGCAAATAGTGAATGAAATCAGGAGGCAGTCTTTCACCCAAAGGGTTATGGAAATGTACAAACTTTCTCCCCAAAATGCTGGGTGGTTGTGGGGAGGGAACACCACTTTTTAAATTTTCTGCATTAAGATGGGCAGGTTTGTGTTAGGTAGGGGTATCGAGGGCAAATGGGGTTGAGGTATTCATCAGGCATGATCTCACTGAATGGTGGAACAGACTTGAGGGGCTGAATGGCCTCCTTCTGTTGCAATGAGTGCAACTTTGTACATAATTTCAACAGCCGAAACTCACTATTCAGTTATGTATTTAACTGTGGCTCAGTTCTTAGAGGCACAGGCGTGGAAATGGACCAGACAGATGGTCCAGGAAGACAGCAAGATAAAAGCAAAATACTGCGGATGCTGGAATCTGAAACAAAAACAGAAAATGCTGGAAAATCTCAGCAGGTCTGACAGCATCTGTGGGGAGAGAGAATAGAGCCAACGTTTCGAGTCTGGATGACCCTTTGTCAGAGCTGAAAATAAAAAAAAGACTTTTTTCCCTCTTTTATTGCCTTCAGCTCTGACGAAGGGTCATCCAGGCCCGAAACATTGGCTCTATTCTCTCTCCACAGATGCTGTCAGACCTGCAAAGATTTTCCAGCATTTTCTGTTTTTCTTGCAGGAAGACGGTGAGATGGATCTCAGACCTTTGCTCAGTTAGGTGACCTCCACAGGGCTATTTAGGGAGTGCTGCTGCTGCTGCAATGGACACATTTAGTAGTTTCTGTTCCTCTAAGGAATTCAGTGAGGAACCAAGTGGCACGGTGGCACAGTGGTTAGCACTGCTGCCTCACAGCGGTTCGATTCCCGGCTTGGGTCATTGTCTGTGTGGAGTCTGCACATTCTCCCTGTGCCTGCGTGGGTTTCCTCCGGGTGCTCCAGTTTCCTCCCACAGTCTGAAAGACGTGCTGGTTAGGGTGCATCGGCCATGCTAAATTCTCCCTCAGTGTTACCCGAACAGGCACCGGAGTGTGGCATCTAGGGGATTTTCACAGTAACTTCATTGCAGTGTTAATGTAAGCCTACTTGTGACACCAATTAATTAAAGTGGATTTTGGGAAGGTTTTATTTTCCCTGAAATTGGTTTACAATCCAAGTGTAAGTGGAGTGACCACATCAGGCGATGATGGGAAAGGTTTGTGTGACTTCCAGTATTATAGCGACACCAGGAATTCAGCATTGTTTTCCTTTCCTGAGTCTGTTTGATTGACACGGTGCCTGCGATTAATCATCGGTGACATAATCACCTAAAAACAAAAGAACTCGTAATCAAAAGCAGCCAATTCCCCGGTGAAATTCCTTGAACAGGAAGACATGTCTTTAGCACTCATATACAATAAACCCGATATGTTCTCCTCATATAGGGTAATTCCCATTGCATTCTCCAGCCGTGACTTGCCTTCCTCACCACCTTGTCCGTAGATATTAGAGCTCCTGCCTGTTATTAACAGGATGATATGACGGCCATTCCAGAGACCTGAGCACAGAATGCTCTCCTGTACAGTTCTGAAAGAGTGCTGAGCTGACAGAGGCACCATTTTTCAGATGCGATGTAAGACTGAGACCCCACAGAATCATAGAATCCCTACAGTGCAGAAGGAGGCCATTCGGCCCATCAAACCTGCAACAATCCAACCCATCCCCTATCCCCTTAACCCCACATACTTACCCTGCTAATCCCCCTGACACGAAGGGGTAATTTAGCACTGCCAATCCACCTAACCTTTTCTTTACTTATCAATTCATGGGGCATGGGCGTCGCTGGCCGGGCCAGCATTTATTGCCCATCCCTAAGTTGCCTCAGGACAGTTGAGAATCAACCACGTTGCTGTGGCTCTGGAGTCACATGTAGGCCAGAGCAGGTAAGGACAGCAGATTTCCTTCCCTAAAGGACATTAGTGAACCAGATGGGTGATTCTGATAATTGACAATGGTTTCATGGTCATCAGTAGATTCTTAATTCCAGATATTTTTTATTGAATTCAAATTCAATTTAAAAATCCCATCGTGGGATTCAAACCCGCATCCCCAGAACATTAGCTGAGTTTCCAGATTAATAGTCTAGCAATAATACAACTTGGCCATCGCCTCCCCACATCTTTGGAGTGTGGGAGGAAACCGGAGCACCCGGAGGAAACCCACACAGACACGGGGGAGAATGTGCAGATTCCGCACAGACAGTGACCCGAGGCCGGAATCGAACCCGGTCCCTGGTGCTGCGAAGCAGCAGTGCTAACCACTGTGCCACTGTGCCACCCTATTGGCACCACTTTGGAGAAGAGCTGGGGAGTCCTCCTTGGCACCCACACCAGTTTTTTATCCCTCGGCAAACATTAGCAAAGCAGATTATCTAACCATCCTCACATTGCTGTTTGTGGGAGCTTGCTGTGTGCAAACTGGTTCCCACATTCTGTTCATTCAGGAACCACACTGAATTGGCTTGGGGTGGGGTGGGGGGGGTGCGGTGGGGGGCATGGTGGCACAGTGGTTAGCACTGCTGCCTCACAGCGCCAGGGACCTGGGTTTGATTCCCAGCTTGAGTCACTGTCTGTACGGAGTTTGCACATTCTCCCCGTGTCTGCGTGGGTTTCCTCCGGGTGCTCCGGTTTCCTCCCACAGTTCAAAAGACATGCTGGTTAGGTGCGTTGGCCATGCTAGATTCTCCCTCAGTGTACCCGGACAGGTGCTGGAGTGTGGCAACTAGGGGAATTTCACAGTAACTTCATTGCAGTGTTAATGTAAGTCTACTTGTGACTAATAAATAAACTTTAACTTTAATTTCTTTCTTTCTTGTCTTCTTTCTCCTCTTCCTTTGTTTTTCTTTTCTTTCATGATGGTGACACAGTGGTTCGCACTGCTGCCTCACAGCGCCAGGGACCCGGGTTCGATTCCCGGCTTGGATCACTGTCTGTGTGGAGTTTGCACATTCTCCCCGTGTCTGCGTGGGTTTTCTCCGGGTGCTCCGGTTTCCTCCCATGGCATGAAAGACATGCTGGTTAGGTGCATTGACCCGAACAGGCGCCGGACTGTGGCGACTAGGGGAATTTCACAGTAACTTCATTGCGGTGTTAATGTAAGCCTTACTTGTGACTAATAAATAAAAGTTTTAAAACTTATTACTGTCTGTGGGATTCTCCCTCAGACCTGATTTGTGAGGTCCTAAGCAATAAAACCACAGATTTCTCTCTTTTCTCCCTTAAGAGTTTAGTGCCTTACGCCATTGTTGGTTGTGAGATGTTGCTGTCTAGAATGGCTGCTTCTGTGAGCTGTCAAGGAACCTTCAGCTTTGCTCCAAGTCTTGGCATTTTCACCTGAAAGACTAAAAGCTGTGGTTTCAAGTCTCACTCCGTAGACTTCAGGACAAAATTTAGGCTGACAATTCAGCACTGACCCTCCAACCATGCAGCACTCCCTCAGTACTGACCCTCCAACCGTGCTGCACTCCCTCAGTACTGAGCCTCCAACCATGCAGCACTCCCTCAGTACTGACCCTCCAACCGTGCAGCACTCCCTCAGTACTGACCCTCCAACCGTGCTGCACTCCCTCAGTACTGACCCTCCAACCGTGCAGCACTCCCTCAGTACTGACCCTCCAACCATGCAGCACTCCCTCAGTACTGACCCTCCAACCATGCAGCACTCCCTCAGTACTGACCCTCCAACCATGCAGCACTCCCTCAGTACTGACCCTCCAACCGTGCTGCACTCCCTCAGTACTGACCCTCCAACCATGCTGCACTCCCTCAGTACTGAGCCTCCAACCATGCAGCACTCCCTCAGTACTGACCCTCCAACCATGCAGCACTCCCTCAGTACTGACCCTCCAACCATGCAGCACTCCCTCAGTACTGACCCTCCAACCGTGCTGCACTCCCTCAGTACTGACCCTCCAACAGTGCAGAATACACCACTTGCCAAATCTAAGTTATTCTCTCAGGTATTTCTACGATGTACACAATCTCTACGTAAATTTTGGCAGATCCAATGGGATGAAGCAGCAGTATAATATGAAGGGTATAATATGAAGCAGTATAATATGAAGGGTACCATTCTTAGCAGTGTAGAGGATCAGAAGGACCTTGGGGTCCGGGTCCATAGGACTCTTAAATCGGCCTCGCAGGTGGAGGATGCGGTCAAGAAGGCGTACGGCGTACTAGCCTTCATTAATCGAGGGATTGAGTTTAGGAGTCGGGAGATAATGCTGCAGCTTTATAGGACCCTGGTTAGACCCCACTTGGAGTACTGCGCGCAGTTCTGGTCACCTCATTACAGGAAAGATGTTGAAGCCATTGAAAGGGTGCAGAGGAGATTTACAAGGATGTTGCCTGGATTGGGGGGCATGCCTTATGAGGATAGGTTGAGGGAGCTTGGTCTCTTCTCCCTGGAGAGACGAAGGATGAGAGGTGACCTGATAGAGGTTTACAAGATGTTGAGAGGTCTGGATAGGGTAGACTCTCAGAGGCTATTTCCAAGGGCTGAAATGGTTGCTACGAGAGGACACAGGTTTAAGGTGCTGGGGGGGTAGGTACAGAGGAGATGTCAGGGGTAAGTTTTTCACTCAGAGGGTGGTGGGTGAGTGGAATCGGCTGACGTCGGTGGTGGTGGAGGCAAACTCGTTGGGGTCTTTTAAGAGACTTCTGGATGAGTACATGGGATTTAATGGGATTGAGGGCTATAGATAGGCCTAGAGGTAGGGATATGATCAGCGCAACTTGTGGGCCGAAGGGCCTGTTTGTGCTGTGGCTTTCTATGTTCTATGTTCTAAATGCAAGTCTCTCTTTCCATTTAAGGAGCAGAAATTTCCTTCTCCTCACAAGAAGAGTGGTGCTCATCTATTTTAAAGCTGTTTTATTTGCTTTTGTTATATGCTCTCCTGCGGTGAATTCCCCCTGTGGTAATATTCTTCCAGGAGCTGGTGATAGATCTTTCTAAAACAAACACTGGTGTCAGGGTAACAGACTGTCTCTCTTCTGCTTCCTCGGCTTGCACAACCTCGATGATGTAATCCTTCGGGGTCAAAGGTTACCCGGTACCTGACATCAATTGTCCTCCAGGGTCGCAGGTCAGCGTTACTCTGAACTCTCCTGCCCTGTGCACTGTCTGCAAGCTCTCTGCGAAAGTAAGGGGTGGATTCTCCCAGCCATGTGGAGACAGGGTAGGTGGCAGAGGGAGTCAGGAAAATAGTGGGGAGCCATGTTATGACAGCTCCCCCATGCGTTCCTGACTCCGGGCGACTTTCCCAGGGACAGAATGGGAACCATACCTGCCACTTGCTTCATGGAGGAATGCAGCCAATTAAAGCATCCTTTAGGGGACCATTCTGCGCCTGAACCGGTATTTTGCCAATTTTGATGAAAACTTTCACTCCATTCTTAAAGTCACCAAGCCAATTATCAGAGTAGACCGGACAAGCCTGAATCCATCTCCTTGCTTGCTCCAAAAAAAAGATTCAAATTGAATCCAATTCATGGCTCCCGCAAGAGAGACAAACAAGGTCCAAGCTGACAAGATAAGGCATTGGGCCCTTTCCTGGGTTTGGTCTTAGCCAAAAGGCTGAGAAGGGGGTGGAAAGCCACACGCCATCCTGACTTGGAAATATATCACCGTTCCTTCACTGTCGCTGGGTCAAAATCCTGGAACTCCCCCCCCCGAACACCACCGTTGGGTGTATTCACACCACGTGTACTGCAGTGGTTCAAGAAGGCCACCACCTTCTTGAGGGCATTTAGGGATGGGCAATAAATGCTGGCGATGCCCACATCATGTGAAAAAATGAAGAAAATTCCCCTCCCCTTCCGGTCATTCAATCGCGGCTGCCGTCTGCAGGCTGGCCGGGGGGGGGGGGGGGGGGGGGGGCTATCGGGAAAAGAAACCCCACTCCCCATTCATGGGGTCACTGGGAAGAAAGGCTGCAGCCATTTCCATTTTCCCTCCAAACTGATGGCTCGACCTGGCTGAGGTTCCTCCATGTTGAAGCGCCCATGCTAGTTGTCTGCCTCAGTAACTTTCCCAGAGGGGCTGCTGGTCTGGGGTCGCTGTGTAGGTTGAGCCCCCAGCAATGGGAGGCTGCCATCTCTCCTTAATATGACTGTGAGTGTAAAGGCGACCAATTAGGAGACCACCTCCTGGAAAGATACGCCTGCGGACATGTTGCAGACCTGGTTGGGCTCCATAGAATAATGAGGAGCATAGATAAGGTGGATAGTCAACATCTTTTCTCAAAGGTAGGGGAATCTAAAACTAGAAAGCATAGGTTTAAGGTGAGAGATAGAAAATAATCCAGAGGGGCAATTTTTTCACACAGAGGGTGGTGAGTGTCTGGAACGAGCTGCCAGAGGCAGTAGTAGAGGCGGGTACAATTTTGTCTTTTAAAAAGCATTTACATGGGTAAGATGGGTATGGAGGGATATTGGCCAAATGCGGGTAATTGGGACTAGCTTAGTGATAAAAACTGGGCGGCATGGACAGGTTGGGCCAAAGGGCCTGTTTCCATGCTGTAAACATCTATGACTCTATGAGAGCCCCATACTCAATGCCCACTGGAAAATTTAGCCCAGAGTCTCATCTCCATGGACTTATGCAGCAATGACAATGTGGAATCAACCGGTCAGTGATGGCATTTGTCATTGAAGTTGTGGCCACCCCTGTTCCCAAATTCATTTATCACCATTTCCCTTCAGCCTGATCTATTCCTGAATGCTAACGTGGTCTCTGCCTCACTCACCAGCACATCACTCCGCAGCCTCAGAGCCTACAGCCTACAGTCAGTGAAATGTACCCATTGCATGGCCTGCTGTGACAGTAATGGGAAAAGTTGTTTCCACAACACCAAGCATTCCTTCCATTCCTCTCATGAGCCGGTTAAAGACAAGGCTGTCAGGACCTGTTGATATTGGCAGCTCGATGTTTCGGTTGTACATCGGCAAGCATTCCTCAACAACCACAACGTAAACCCACCTGTCCCATAGCAGTGCATTAATCTGCAAACATATCATTCTCCCTCCACCTTCATCCCCAATGTGTTGAAAGGAAGACTTGTCACCTTGTCCCCTTCCACAATACGTTCTTCTCCCGGTATAAAAGCTCACCAACTCTCCCCAAGTCTTCTCTTGCTTCTTTTACAGAAAGACATTCTGAAATACAAACTTGGCGATACCTAATCATCCTGGTCTTCTGAGCAACTTCTTTCTGTGAGCCGCCAATGGACGTTCAGCTTTGCTCTAAGTCTTGGCATTTTCACCTGAAACACTAAAAGCTGTGGTTTCAAGTCTCACTCCGTAGACTTCAGGACAAAATTTAGGCTGACAATTCAGTACTGACCCTCCAACCGTGCCGCACTCCCTCAGTACTGACCCTCCAACCGTGCAGCACTCCCTCAGCACTGACCCTCCAACCGTGCAGCACTCCCTCAGTACTGACCCTCCCACCGTGCTGCACTCCTTCAGCACTGACCCTCCAACCGTGCAGCACTCCCTCAGTACTGACCCTCCAACCGTGCGGCACTCCCTCAGCACTGACCCTCCAACAGTGCAGCACTCCCTCAGTACTGACCCTCCAACAGTGTGGCATTCCCTCAGTACTGACCCTCCAACAGTGCAGCACTCCCTCAGCACTGACCCTCCAACAGTGCAGCACTCCCTCAGTACTGACCCTCCAACAGTGCAGCACTCTCTCAGTACTGACACTCCAACAGTGCAGCGCTCCCTCAGTCCTGATCCTCTGGCAGTGCAGCACTCCTTCAGTACTGACCCTCCAACAATGCGGCACTCCCTCAGTACTGCCCCCCTGACAGCGCGGCACTCCCTCAGCATTGATCCTCCAACAGTGCAGCACTCTCAATACTGATCCTCCAACAGTGCAGCACTCCCTCAATACTGATCCTCCAACAGTGCGGCAGTCCCTCAGTACTGACCCTCTGACAGTGCGGCACTCCCTCAGTACCGACCCTCTGACAGTGCGGCACTCCCTCAGTACTGACCCTCTGACAGTGCGGCACTCCCTCAGCACTGACCCTCTGACAGTGCGGCACTCCCTCAGCACTGACCCTCTAACAGTGCGGCACTCCCTCAGCACTGACCCTCCGACAGTGCGGCACTCCCTCAGCACTGACCCTCTGACAGTGCAGCACTCCCTCAGTACTGACCCTCTGACAGTGCAGCACTCCCTCAGTACTGACCCTCTGACAGTGCAGCACTCCCTCAGTACTGACGCTCTGACAGTGCGGCACTCCCTCAGCACTGACCCTCTGACAGTGCGACACTCCCTCAGTACTGACCCTCTGACAGTGCAGCACTCCCTCAGTACTGACCCTCTGACAGTGCAGCACTCCCTCAGCACTGACCCTCTGACAGTGCGGCACTCCCTCAGTACTGACCCTCTGACAGTGCGGCACTCCCTCAGTACTGACGCTCTGACAGTGCAGCACTCCCTCAGTACTGACCCTCTGACAGTGCGGCACTCCCTCATCACTGACCCTCTGACAGTGCAGCACTCCCTCAGGACTGCCCCTCTGACTGTGCAGCACTCCCTCAGCACTGACCCTCTGACAGTGCGGCAGTCCCTCAGCACTGACCCTCTGACAGTGCGGCACTCCCTCAGCACTGACCCTCTGACAGTGCGGCACTCCCTCAGCACTGACCCTCTGACAGTGCAGCACTCCCTCAGCACTGACCCTCTGACAGTGCAGCACTCCCTCAGCACTGACCCTCTGACAGTGCGGCACTCCCTCAGTACTCTACTGGAAACATCAGCCGAGATTTTATGTTTAAGTCTCTAAGTTCGGACAAAGTCATGACATTCACACTTTAAAAGCCAGTCATTGTTTTTTCCAAAATTATTTGGAAACTGACACTTAAAAACAGGAGCGAGGTGCTGGAATTGGACAGAAGCAGCCAGGTTCCTGCCGTTTGTTACTGAGCTCTTTTCACTCTCTCCCTGTCTGCGTTTCCAGTGTGGATATTGTGTTCTCCATTCCTTGTGGCCAAGTCATTTGCAGTAAGGAGGAGCGGCCTAACGCGCACTGTTCAACAAATGAAAAATAAAGCCAGTGTTATCAGGAGACTGATTCCGCTGCTGCTAGATAATTCAGAAACGCTTACACAGGAAACCAGTTTAACTCAACTGCACTTCCTTCCAATGCATGTGCCAATTCCCATTGGGATATGGAATGCACAGAGACCTTGCGGAAGATTATTGATGTGGAGTGTGGGGTACAGATAGGGTTGTGAAACAATGTGATTGTAGAGGCATTAGGCCCCATTCTGCCCTGGCCTGTTATCCGTGTACAGAATGCTGATCAGAAACGGGAAAGGGGATTGATATATTCTATTTCTTAGAACCAGGAGGCACTCATGACAACTTGTCATGTTCTTCCAGTCCCTACCTCCTCATTCTGTAAAGCCCTCCACCATCAGTTGCTGATCACAGAATCCCTACACTTCCCTCAGAAGGAGGCCATTTGGCCCATCGAGTCTGCACAAACTCTCTGACAGGACATCTTACCCAGGCCCCACCCCCTGCCCTATCCTCGTAACTTCATGCATTTACCCCGATTATCCCCCCTAACCTACACAACCTGGGACACAATTTAGCTAATCCACCTTAGGTGCTAATCCACCTAACCTGCACATCTTTGGATTGTGGGAGGAAACCGGAGCACCCGGAGGAAACCCACGCAGACACGGGGAGAATGTGCAGACTCCGCACAGACAGTGGCCCGAGGCCGGAATTGAACCCGGGTCCCTGGCGCTGTGAGGCTGCAGTGCTAACCACTGTGCCACCGTGCCGGCCTTAAAGGATGTCAAGGATTTGCTTAGCAGCAAAAATAACAAGAATATAAATGGTCTGAAAGTTGGAAATCCGCCCAGCGACAGTAGCAGCCAGTATTTCCAGGGGCAGGCAAGCCTCTAGAAGTGATCAGGGAAGTCCACACTTCATAGTTAGAAGACAGTCTGCACCTCACAGCCAGGAGGTTGGGACCCATTTCACAGCCAAGGGTTCAGGTAACATCTTTTGTGTCTCAGAGATGTCGTACTGTTGCATGTAAGTCCTAAAACTGAAGCATTTCCAGAAACATGGAATCCCTACAGTGCAGAAGGAGGCCATTTGGCCCATCGAATCTGCACTGACCACGATCCCACCCCGCCACGACCCTCATATATTTACCCTGTTAGTCCCCTGACACTAAGGGGCAATTTTTGCATGGCCAATCTGCCTAACCCGCACATCTTTGGACTGTGGGAGGAAACCGGAGCGCCCGGAGAAAACCCAGGCAGGGAGAATGTGCAAACTCCACACAGACAGTGACCCAAGGCCGGAATTGAACTTGGATCCCTGGCGCTGTGAGGCAGCAGTGCTAACCACTGTGCCACCGTGCGCCTTTGCAAAGGCAGTTTAAATATCTTCATTGGACCAGGAAAAGGTGTTTCCCAGACTTGATCATCAGCCCTGCATTGTGTGGTAACTGTAAGTTGGATATGACTGATAGAATTATTTAATTTGAAGGTTGTTCGGGAAAGGGAAGTCTTAGTGAGTTCAGAGATTGCAGATATAACTTGGAGCAATAGTTAATTTCTACATGAACTCCATATATGTTAGTTATTCATGTACTTAAATGTCTTAGAGTATTACAGTCCTTTTCATTTGTAAAGTCAATAAATATTCTCTAATAGTTGTTTATATGATGACTAGACTGGATCCTCACTGGGGTTTTATTTGACTCCTCACAATATTCCAAAAAACTTACACCACCTTGAACCAGTGTTTCAAGTTGGGACACCCTGACAAGCAACATCTGTGTGTTTCGAGACAGTGATCGCTGTCTATTAGTGGACACATGATTGCAAGGGAGAGCGAGAGAGAGACAGGAGTGACCAAGTCTCTACAACACTGCTGAACTCTACAGTTCAGAACACATTGACTGTAAATTTATACCAGATTAAACTGATATTCTTGCCTTGTTTGAACTCCACCACAAAACAGAGCTTGTACCCTACAGCACAGGAGTGAATGGGATAGGGAGAAACGGAGGAATTAAACCTTTTAATATTGAGAGGGATGTTATCTGAGTCTATAACCACCAGGAGAGGATGGAGAAGGTAGCAGGTACCCGATTTTCTCTGCAAGACAAAAGGCTGAGAAGTGACCTGACAGAATTCTTTAAAATTATGTAAGTTTCGGAGAGAGTAGCCACAAAGGGTGTTCCCTACTTAAATTTCATTTATTTGTGTTACAAGTAGGCTTACATTAACACTGCAATGAAGTTACTGTGAAATCCCCTAGTCACCACAATCCAGCGCCTGTTCGGGTACACTGAGGGAGAATTTAGAATGGCCAATGCATCTAACCAGCACGTCTTTCAGATTGTGGGAGGAAACCAGAGCATCCGGAGGAAACCCACGCAGACGCAGGGAGAACATGCAGACAGGGCACAAACAGTGATCCAAGCCAGGAATCAAAACCAGGTCCCTGGCACTGTGAGGCAGCAGTGCTAACCACTGTGCCACCCTGTCGCCCACCTGTGGCTGAGAACAAAATTAAAGGTCACAAATGTAACACAGTCATTAAGAATCAAATTGGGAACTTGAGAGAAGCCTCTTTGCCAGAGAGTGGTGGGAATGTGGAACTCGCAACCACAGGGAGCAGCGAGGCAAATAGAATAGACGCATTGAAGGGCAAGCTGGATAAGTAGAGGAAGGAGAAAGATAAGCTCGTAGGGTGAGATGAAGAGGGGATGCAAGGAGTCTCAGTTGAAGCATAAATACTGAGACACACTGGGTGGGGTCAAGTGGTCTCTTTCTGCCCTGTATATCTTATGTAATTAGAAACTTAGAAACATTGCTTCAAGCCGGCTTCACCATTCAATATGATCACGGCACGGTGGCACAGTGGTTAGCACTGCTGCCTCACAGCGCCAGGGACCCGGGTTCGATTCCGGCCTTGGGTCACTGTCTGTGTGGAGTTTGCACATTCTTCCCGTGTCTGTGTGGGTTTCCTCCGGGTGCTCCTGTTTCCTCCCACATCCCAAAGATGTGCAGATTAGGTGGATTGGCCATGACAAATTGTCCATTCGTGTCAGGGGGATTAGCAGGGTAAATACATGGAATTACAGGGATAGGGTCTGGGTGGGATCATGGTCGGTGCAGACTCGATGGGCCGAATGGCTTCCTTCTGCACTGTCGGGATTCTATTCTACGGTTGATTCTCTATCTCAACACCATACCCCAGCACGCTCCCCACACCTCTTGACACCTTGAGGGCGGATTTCTCCAGCCGTGCTGGTCTAAAAGCCGGAAATCCCACTTGACCATCAATGGGGTTTCACATTATCTGCAACCCACCTGCTACAATTCCAGTGGTGGACACGATGGGAGAATTCCGGCCTTAGAGTCTAGAAATCTTAAATATGGGGTTGGACAATGGTTCAAGGAAAGACCAGACACAGCTAAGTTTTAGGGCGGCACGGTGGCACAGTGGCTAGCACTGCTGCCTCACAGCGCCAGGGACCCGGGTTCGATTCCTGGCTTGGGTCACTGTCTGTGTGGAGTCTGCACATTCTCCCTGTGTCTGCGTGGGTTTCCTCCCTCAGTCCAAAAATGTGCGGGTTAGGTGGATTGGCCATACTAAATTGCCCCATAGCGCCAAGGGAATTAACTGGGGTAAATGCATGGGGTTATGTGGATGGGGCCTGGGTGGGATTGTGGTCGGTGCAGACTAGAGGGGCTGAATGGCCTCCTTCTGCACTGTAGGAATCTATGCTCCAAATTCAGTGACCTGGCCTCCACAACCTTCTGTGGGAGAGAATTCCACAGGTTCAACAGCCTCTGAGTAAAGAGGTTTCTCTTCACCTCAGTCCTAAGCGGCCGACCCAGTATGGGGAAATATTCAGGGACTGTGGTTCCTTATTTTTTATTCTCTACCCCCACCCTCTCTTCAAAGTTTAATGCATTGTTTAAAAAGAAAGCACAGCGAGATTAAAAATGGACAGGAAGAATATGCAGGAAGCTCATTATAGTCAAAATAGTCCAACAAGAGCAATATTCAGCCTTGCTGGACTACTGTAGACTGAAGCTCTGCCAGTCCCTGTGCTTTACAACCCAGTGCAAGCACTTTGAACATTGTAATGCATTCCAGTGGCTTTTTTTTTTCAAATTAATCAAAATACTTGGAGTGAGGTGAATTTTCTGTTTGTTGGTTTTAAGGATTATTGTGACTAAAATTGGGGTTGTCTGTCATGACTCATGTTCTATATCAGTCTTACAGAGTACAGCCAGGATTATTCAGTAACTTTCCAGCATCACTGAGCTCTCCTACTGCCACCTAGTGTTTTATCATCCCATCATGAGGAAATCACAACAGCTACAACCTTGAGTTCTCAGCTGAAACACTTGCATACACTCAAAGCTCTCTCAGATCTTTTGTCTCATTGTTACATTTTAACTGGTATGATACTGAGCTCCACATAACAGGAAGCCTCTGTAAAGGGCAGCACGGTGGTTAGCACTGCTGCCTCACCGCTCCAGGGACCTGGGTTCGATTCCGGCCTCGGGTCACTGTCTGTGTGGGGTTTGCACGTTCTCCCCGTGTATGCGTGGGTTTCCTCCGGGTGCTCCGGTTTCCTCCCACAGTCCAAAGATTGTGCGTGCGGATTAGGTGATTGGCCGTGCTAAATTGCCCCTTAGTATCAGGGGGATTAGCAGGGTAAATATGTGAGTTTGCGGGAATAGGGCCTGGGTGGGATTGTGTTCGGTGCAGACTTGATAGGCTGAATGGCCTCCTTCTGCACTGTAGGGATTCTATTCTATGATAAAGTAAATCTCGTTTCAAAGTTTAGTGGTTTTCCCCTGAATCAGAATATTGGGAGTTTAATTCTCACTCCAGACATTGAAGTGTATAACCTTCTCATGAGGTATTGTTACTCTGCTAAACCGAACCCCTCCCCCTTGTCTTGGGTGGGCATGGAACGTCCCATTTTGAAGAAGAGTGGGGGAATTCTCCCACATCATCCCTCAACCAACAGTGAAAGCGTTTTCACCTTCTTACTTATCTTATTGTGTGTGGGACCTTCCAGTGTTCAAATTGTATTTTTAAAATTCATTTTTATGGGAAGTGGGTGTCACTGGCTAGGCCAGCATTTATTGCCCATCCCTAGTTGCCCTTCAGGAGGCAGATGCCTTCTTGAATCGCTGCAGTCCCTGAGGTGTAGGTAGATCCACAGTGCTGTTAGGGAGGGAGTTCCAGGATTTTGGCCCACTGAAAGTAAAGGAACAACGATATATTTCCAAGTCAGGATGGTGAATGACTTGGAGGGGAACCTCCAGGTGGTGGTGTTCCCAGGTATCTGCTACCCTTGTCCTTCGTGATAGTAGTGGTCATGAGTTTGGAAGGTGCTGTCTAAGGAACCCTGATCAGTTTCCTCAATGCATCTTGGAGATGTAACACACTGCTGCCACTGTTTGTCAGTAGTGGAGGGATTGAATGTTTGTGGAAGGGGTAGCAATCAAGCGGGATGCTTTGTCCTGGATGGTGTCGAGCTTCTTGAGTGTTGTTGGAGCTGCACCCACTCAGGCAAGTGAAGAGAATTCCACCACACTCCTGACTTATGCCATATAGATGGTGGCCAGGATTTGGAGAATCAGCAGGTCAGTTACCCGCCCCAGGATTCCTAGCCTTTGACCTGCTCTTGTAGCCACTGTGTTTATGTGGCTGGGTCCAGTTTAGTTTCTAGTCAATGGTAACCCCAGGATGTTGCTAGTGGGGGTTCAGCAATGGGAATGCCATTAAATTTAAGGAGAGATTGCCAGATTCTCTCTTGCTGGCTTTTTGAAAAATCTATCCAATTAGACCCACTGCTCCCACACTTTCACCTTATCCCTGCAAGTGATTCATAGAATCCCTACAGTGCAGAAGGAGGCCCATCGAGCCTGACAATCCCACCCAGACCCTATCCCCGCAACTCCATGTATTTACCCTGCTAATCCCCCCGACACTAAGGGGCAATTTAGCATGGCCAATCAACCTAACCCGCACATCTTTGGACTGTGGGAGGAAACCGGAGCACCCGGAGGAAACCCACGCGGACACGGGGAGAACGTGCAAACTCCACACAGACAATGACCCCGAGGCTGGAATTGAACCCGGGTCCCTGGCGCTGTGAGGCAGCAGTGCTAACCACCATGCCTCTGCTGGTGGATCATCCAGTTCCTCTTTGAAGGTTATTATTGAATCTGCTTCCGCCACTCTTTCTGACTGTGCGTTCCAGATCACAACCTGCCTCAAAGAAAAAACTTTCCTCTTAATTTCTGCAGATTGACATCCATGAAGAGAAACAGTGAGCGAAATGTTTGAGTTTGATGCCTGTTCCTCATCCAGAATTCAGAAGAGCACTGTTCTCCCAATACAGAAAAACATTACAGAGTGATTTGATAGAGGTGTTTCAAGTTGTAAAGGGATGGAACAGAGCAGATAGAAACTGAGGGGGTGATTCTCCCAGCCCACTGCGCTGCTCGAGTAGTGCAACGGGCGCGATACATCAGCAGCAGCCATTTTGCGGACTTCCCGCCGGGCTTCGCTGCCTCAGTGCATCTCCAAAGGTAGGTTTTTTGGCGTCATCAGCTGCGCACCGATTATCATGTGGAAATGTCATTCAAATTGATATTTCCATATGATTAGCGGGTCGGGATGGGATTCCAAGGCTGCTCGCACCTCTCGCACTGCTCACACCCCCCTCTCACCTCCCCCCCCCACCTCTCCTCCCCCCCCCCCCACCTCTCCTCCCCCCCCCACCTCTCCCCCCCCCACCTCTCCTCCCCCCCCACCTCTCCTCCCCCCCCACACCTCTCCCCCCCACCTCTCTTCCCCCCCCCACCTCTCCTCCCCCCCACCTCTCCTCCCCCCCCCACCTCTCCTCCCCCCCCCCCACACCTCTCCTCCCCCCCCCACACCTCTCCTCCCCCCCACCCCTCCCACTTCCCCCACACCCCACCCCCACCCCCACCGCCACCTCCCTACTGCTGGGAGCGGTTCCCTCCAGCGTCTTTTACAACTGCTCCCCACTTCCGGATAATAGCTAAGCTGCTTTATTTTGTTGGAGATATCATTAAACTGTGTAATTAAATAAAGTTTGTTTTTACTGTATAAGATCCCTAATCTGTCAGCGGAATCACTCCTGGAGTGAAGCATCCTTTCCTCACATTTGTGCCAAAATAGAAATTTTGTTGGGATCTTGCCTGGTTTCCTGGTGTAATTCGGGATTCTGGTTCAAGGCCCAAATAACATCGCTATGGTTCTGAAGTTGCATGTAGGCCAGACCAGGTAAGGATGGAATAGATTCATCAAATATTTGGTTAGTTGAACTGAACGTGTGTTTATCCAGGAAGATGCTTGTTACTGGCATGCACATGTGCTCAAATTCTTTCAGCAATATTTCAGGATCCTCCTTCTCTTCTCCCATTTGAGAGACAAATGAATTGTATTTCTCAACTGCCTTGGGACCTGCTAAACTTAGGAGTGCGTACAACTGTCTGATAGGCTGGCACGCACGGTGGCACAGTGGTTAGCATGGCTGCTTCACAGCACCAGGGACCGGGGCTCAATTCCCGGCTTGGGTCACTGTCTGTGCGGAGTCTGCGCATTCTCCCCGTGGGTTTCCTCCCACAGTCCAAAGACGTGCCGGTTAGGTGAATTGACCATGCTAAAATTCTCGCTCAGTGTACCCAAACAGGCGCTGGAGTGTGGCGACTAGGGGATTTTTGCAGTAACTTATTGCAGTGTTAATGTAAGCCTACTTGTGAATAATAGATGAAACTTGAAAAAAAACTTTAACTTTAGATTTGCCACTAATTTTCTCATCTTGTCCAGTTGTCTGCAACATCTCTGTCACTTACAAGTGGGAAGTGGAAAGTCACTCACAAGTGGAAACCTGAAGAAGGGGCTTAAGGCTCCGAAAGCTTGTGTGGCTTTTGCTATCAAATAAACCTGTTGGACTTTAACCTGGTGTTGTTAAACTTCTTACTGTGTTTACCCCAGTCCAACGCCGGCATCTCCACATCATGACTCACAAGTGTGTCAATGTAGTGATTTCCCTGTGCCAACTCCTGACACCATGTAGAAATACTGTGTTCCAATAACTGGTGACCAGGGATTAATCACAGTATGGCCTGGACCAGCAGGGGTAATCGGGTTGAGGCTGGGGTTAAAGTTTTTAAAAGTTTATTTATTAGTGTTACAAGTAGGCTTACGTTAACACTGCAATGAAGTTACTGTGAAAAAGCCCTAGTCGCCACATTCCAGCGCCTGTTCGGGTACACTGAGGGAGAATTTAGCGTGGCCAATGCACTGAACCAGCACGTCTTTCAGATCGTAGGAGGAAACTAGAGCACCCGGAGGAAACCCATGCAGACACGGGAAGAACGTGCAAACTCTACACAGACAGTGACCCAAGCCGGGAATCGAACCTGGATCCCTGGCGCTGTGAGGCAGCAGTGCTAATTACTGTGCCACTGTGCCACCCTCAGTCTGGGTGTTTAAATAATCATTCTGGGGATAGAAGTGATTTTATTTTCTTTCTAACTCTTTCAGAATAACTTTCAGGGTAAAACTGGCAGAACCATCTGAAGTTAGTGATTTAAATCACCTTGTCGGATGGTTCCTAGTCCAATTGTCCAGTGGAATTTAGCCCCTCTAGACAATTGCCTTATGTGGGAATTTTCTCGAGGGATTCCCCAGTACATCATTGGGGTAATCCCCAAATCTGATGCTGGAGAATCAGGAAATTACGGGTCTATATGTTTATTAACAATGACTGAACAGCTCTTACATGCTGTGTCTCTGCCGGCGTTCCGGGGAGAACTCCCGTGCTCCCAACACGTGACCCTTTTTTGTACGTGCAACATACCCAACATGCATTGGGCCACTCAAGGAGACACAGGTATAAGAATAAGTATTAGGGCGTAGGTGGCACGGTGGCACAGTTGGCACTGCTGCCTCACAGATCTAGGGACCTGGATTTGATTCCCGACTGGGTCACTGTCTGTGTGGAGTTTGCACATTCTCCCCGTGTCTGCGTGGGTTTCCTCCGGGTGCTCCGGTTTCCTCCCACAGTCCAAAGATGTGCGGGTTAGGTGCATTGGCTATGCTAAATTGCCCCTTAGTGTCCCAGGATGCATGGGTTAGAGGGATTTGTGGGGTAAATATGTGGGGTTACGGGAATAGGCCCTGGGTGGGATTGTTGTTGGTGCGGACTCAGTGGGCTGAGTGGCCTCCATCTGCACTGTAGGAATTCGATTCCATGAATAAACATGAAGGATTTGGGACAGAGAGCTTGAGGAACTTGTTTCATATCGAAGGATGTGTGGAATTTATTCGTGGAGTTAACAGTTGAAACAGAGAGCATGTCAAGATTTTAAAACAGTAAAAACATCTTGAGGAAAAGGGGAACAAAGAACATGGGGTCATAATCTCAGGATAAGGTGTCAGCAATTTAGGACTGAGATAAGGAGATATTTCTTTATCCAGAATATTGTGAATCTTTGGAATTCCTTTTCCCAATGAGTTATATGCTCCTCCTCGAGTATCTTCAAGATTGAGATTGATGGATTTTTTCCATATTAAAGGATTATGGGGATAGGACATAAAATTGGAGTATAATTGGAATGGTTGAGGACTCTGGGTCTGTACTCGTTGGAGTTTAGAAGGATGAGGGGGGATCTTACTGAAACTTACAGGATACTGCGAGGCCAGGATAGAGTGGACGTGGAGAGGATGTTTCCACAAGTGGGAAAAACTAGAATCAGAGAGCACAACCTCAGGCTAAAGGGACGATCCTTTAAAACAGAGATGAGGAGGAATTTCTTCAGCCAGAGAGTGGTGAATCTGTGGAACTCTTTGCCGCAGAAGGCTTTGGAGGCCAGGTCATTGAGTGTCTTAAAGACAGAGATAGATAGGTTCTTGATTAATAAGGGGATCAGGGGTTATGGGGAAAAGGCAGGAGAATGGGGATGAGAAAAATATCAGCCATGATTGACTGGCGGAGCAGATTCGATGGGCCAAGTGGCCTAATTCTGCTCCTATGTCTTATGGTCTTATGGTCTATATATCAAAAGTTAGCTATGGTGTTACTGAATGGCAAAGCAGGCTTGAGGGGTCGAATGGGCTACTCCTGCTCCTAGTTCTTGTGCTGTTATGACTTGTGTCAGTGGAATATGCTCTTGGAGTTAGTGATTGAAGAGGAAACTATGTCAACATCGTACAATAGGTTGTTAAATAGTTGGTTGAGGGAAATATAGGAAAGGCAGGGTGGCACGGTGGCACAGTGGTTAGCACTGCTGCCTCACAACGCCAGGGACCCGGGTTCAATTCCAGCCTCGGGAACTGTCTGTGTGAAGTTTACACCTTCTCCCTGTGTCTGCATGGGTTTCCTACGGGTGCTCCGAGTTCCTCCCCCATTCCAAAGATGTGCGGGTTAGGTGGTTTGGCTGTGCTAAATTGCTCCTTAGTGTCCAAAGATGTGTAGGTTAGGGGGATTAGCAGGGTAAATATGTAGGCCTGGGTAAGGTGCTCTATTAGAGAGTCGATGCAAATCGGATGGGCGGAATGGCCTCCTTCTGCACTGTAGGGATTTGATAACAGGGTGGGTATGTGGGATTAGGGTTCAGGAAGATCAAAGTAACACAGACAGGACAGATTGTGTTATAATTTCTGAGAAATTTGGTCTTTCTCTATAGATTCTGAGTGGCCTGCTGCGTGTTTCTACATTTTCTGTTTTCATAGAATTATAGAATCCCGACAGCGTAGAAGGAGGCCATTCGGCCCATCGAGTCTGCACCAACCACAATCCCACCCAGGCCCTACCCTCATAACCCCATGTATTTACCCTAGCTAGTCCCCCTGACACTAAGGGGCAATTCAGCATGGCCAATCCACCTAACCCCCCCACAGCTTTGGACTGTGGGAGGAAACCGGAGCACCCGGAGGAAACTGACGCAGACACGGGGAGAATGTGCAAACTCCAAGCAGACAGTGACCCAAGCCGGGAATCGAACCCGGGTCCCTGGCGCTGTGAGGCAGCAGTGCTGACCACTGTGCCGCCCCAAGTGAGAAAAAGTTGTACTTGAGGTAGGAATATAATTAATGACTATTTAAGGGTAATAATTTAAAATTTATTTTCATTTAAAGGTAAAATGATATATTTATCTCTCCATGTATATTTATTGGCAAGGAGTAATCCATCACGTGACTTGTCCAGTGAGATAACAATGTACACCCACACAAGGCAAAGACAAGGAAACAATCACATTCATTGAAGCATAGAAAAGGCTGTGAATAGTAAACTAGTCTCCAATTGTCTGTACATTTACATTTTGGCCGTAAATCAAAATATCTTAATGGTGAGCTGTAGGCATCTGAGTTGCTACACAATTCCTAAAGTTTGCTGAGTGAGATAACTGCACACTTAATGAAGTCCTTCATTTATTCATTGTTCTTGTGTTTTATGAGTTAAAATGGCTGGCAGCTATTTTGTGCAGCATTAACGCTGGGATTACATATATAAAAAAGAGAACTTGCATTTACAATGTACCTTTCATGTCTTCAAGACTTCCTGAGGCGATTTCCAATCAATGAGGTACTTCTGAATTGTAGTCACTGTTGCAGTGCAGGAAACCCAGCAAGCAAATTATGCATAGCAAGCTGCCAAAAGCAGCAATGTGATACGCGATGATGTTTTATCGATGTTGGTTGAAGGGTAAGCATTGACCACAATGCCGGGGTGATCTCACACCCCAACTGCCCCCCCCCCACCCCCACACCCGCACCCTTTGCCTCCCCCCCCGCCCCCCCACCCACCCCACCCCACTCCCAACCGCATTTCTTCAAATTAGTCCTATGGAATATTTTGGATCCACCCAAGGAGTTAAGCAATACCTTGGTTTAGCTTCTCATTCCAAACTCTGACAGTGCAGCACACC
Source organism: Mustelus asterias (assembly GCF_964213995.1). Lineage (NCBI taxonomy): Eukaryota > Metazoa > Chordata > Chondrichthyes > Carcharhiniformes > Triakidae > Mustelus > Mustelus asterias. Next base: position 7,515,301 of record NC_135825.1, on the reverse strand, counting down.
CTCAGCATTCCACCGGAGTGTTGGCCTAGATTATGCACTGATATCTCTGGACCACATTTGGAATATTGTGTGCAGTTCTGGTCACCTCACTATAAGAAGGTTGTGGAAGCGCTGGAAAGAGTGCAGAGGAGATTTACCAGGATGCTGCCTGGTTTGGAGGGTAGGTCTTATGAGGAAAGGTTGAGGGAGCCGGGGCTGTTCTCTCTGGAGCGGAGGAGGCTGAGGGGAGACTTAATAGAGGTTTATAAAATGATGAAGGGGATAGATAGAGTGAACGTCCAAAGACTATTTCCTCGGGTGGATGGAGCTATTACAAGGGGGCATAACTATAGGGTTCGTGGTGGGAGATACAGGAAGGATATCAGAGGTAGGTTCTTTACGCAGAGAGTGGTTGGGGTGTGGAATGGACTGCCTGCAGTGATAGTGGAGTCAGACACTTTAGGAACATTTAAGCGGTTATTGGATAGGCACATGGAGCACACCAGGATGATAGGGAGTGGGATAGCTTGATCTTGGTTTCAGATAAAGCTCGGCACAACATCGTGGGCTGAAGGGCCTGTTCTGTGCTGTACTGTTCTAGGTTCTATGTTCTATGACTTGGGCAGGCATCCATGACCTGCTCGCTGATGCCAAGACGGGAGACAGCAACACCACCCCCCCCCGCCCCCCACTCCCTCCTCCCCCCCCCCCCCCCCCCCCCACTCCCTCCTCCCCCCACCCACCCCCAGCCACAACTGGCGGAGAAACAAGGCACAAGGCACATCAGATAGTCCTTGCCAACATTGTTTTATTTTAAAACTATTTCTTTTTCCGTGAGGGAGCTGAATTCCTCAGTGTCTCCCCATTGATTATTTTGCTGGGGGGTGCCTGTGTGGTTAACTCCCAGACATCTCTCCCCAATGACCACACAGTGAGTAATGTTGGAACCTGTCCACTTATCGATTTTGGAGTGAGGTAAGGACTGAACTGTTGCCAGCTCCTGAGGAGTGTCCCAGAATTAAAGATTAATCTCCAGTACACTGCGGAGAACAACGTAGAGGAAAGAAAATCCTTAAAATTCTTATTTTCTTTGAGCTCTATTGTGCATAAAAACATCAAACAGAGAGAAGAAAGACGATTAACAGAATCATTCAATTAGGTAATGAAGAATCTGTTTATTTTCATAGAATCCCTACAGTGCAGAAGGAGGCCATTTGGCCCATCAAGTCTGCACTGACTACAATCCCACCCTGGCCCTATCCCCGTAACCCCACATATTTACCTTGCTAATCCCGCTGACACTAAGGCGCAGTTTAGCATGGTCAATCCACCTAACCCGCTCATCTTTAGGCTGTGGGAGGAAACCGGAGCACCCGGAGGAAACCCACGCAGACACGGGGAGAATGTGCAAACTCCACACAGACAGTGACCCGAGCCGGGAATCGAACCCAGGTCCCTGGCGCTGTGAGGCAGCAGTGCTAACCACCGTGCCACCGTGCCGCCCCATTGGTTGAGGCTGGTGGGGCAGGCAGTTGGAGGTGACGGCTGGCTAATGTTGGGAATGGGGGCGGGGGTGGGGCAGTTGGATGCTGGAGATGATGTGATCAAACAGCCAGGAATATGTCCGGCCAGAGTTGGCAACTCCAGCAGCACTGTCCCCCCAGACGATTGGCTGACCTGTCAACGCTTATTGTTCATGTCCCTGTGTGAGATCCCAGAGGATGTTCATTGCCCGAAACAGTCGCTGAGGAGACAAAAAAGGGAAACTGTGGGAGGCGGCAAGAGAAGGAGTAGCCAACTGTAGCCGTTAAAGCTTGTCAGAGGTTTTCCTTGTGTTGCCCCCGTATCCTGTCCCTGATCACAATGAGTATTCCATCTTCTCAGCCCAGGCTGTTATCTTATTTAAAGTTTATTTATTAATGTCACAAGTTGGCTTACATTAACACTGCAATGAAGTTACCGTGAAAATCCCCGAGTCGCCACACTCCGGCGCCCGTTCGGGTACATTGAGGGAGAATTTAGCATGGCCAATGCACCTAACCAGCACGTCTTTTGGACATATTCCAGTGACCCAAGCCGGGAATCAAACTGGATCCCTGGCACTCTAAACCTAATTATAGTTTAGAGTCATAGAGGTTTACAGCATGGAAACAGGCCCTTCGGCCCAAATTGGCCATGCTGTCCCATTTTTTAACCCCTAAGCTAGTTCCAATTCCCCGCATTTGGCCCATTTCCCTCTATACCCATCTTACCCATGTAACTGTCTAAACGTTTTTTAAAAGACAAAATTGTACCCACCTCTGGCAGCTCGTTCCAGACGCTCACCACCCTCTGTGTGAAAAAATTGGCCCTCTGGACCCTTTTGTATCTCTCCCCTCTCACCTTAAACCTATGCCCTCTAGTTTTGGACTCCCCTACCTTTGGGAAACGATGTTGACTATCTAGCTGATCTGCGCCCCTCTATTTTATAGGCCTCTATAAGATCACCCCTCAGCCTCCTACGCTCTAGGGGAAAATGTCCCAGTCTATCCAGCCTCTGTCTCTGAGTGTGTTTGATGAACACTTCTTAAACAAACACACTTAGAGACAGAGCAGCCATGAATTGTAAAGTGCGCATTAAGGGATTCCGAATGTGACCTATTTGAGTATCTTGATGTTGTTCCAATATACAACAGTCCGCGATGGATTCAGCACACTGTGTGTGTGTGTGTGTTGGTGCCAGCAATGCTAACTGGATACAGACTTCCTACTTATAAATCCTGAAGGTGATTCACCCATTGTTTGGCTTCTGATGACGGCTTTAATCAATAAATCTTTGAACTTGAGATTTAAGGTCAACCATCCTTTCCATCAATACACATTTCAACAGCAGTTCCAATGGTACAAGGAGCGATTGTAGGTTTCAGTGTTTTTAATTACTCCTGCACATTATCACTTTCGTGGGCAATATTCTTTTGCTGTTGCCATTCTCTAATCATCATCTGTCTGTCATCCTATTGTCCACAAGCCAACCTGTCAGTCCCAGGAAAAGATCACCATATTGTCCTCATTTTCACAATCTCTGCTTTATTCCTCTGTCATTTTGTCGAACATAATTTCACCCCAGTGCCTTCTCCTTTTCGATCAGGATTTGTGGCAGGCATTGACGATGCAAGTGCCAGTAAACGTGGGAATGACTAGGCTTTGTATGAGGCTGAGTAAAATTTCAGGAAGACCGAAGTCATTGGTGGGGCCATTTCCAACAAAAGAAATCTAAGTGCCCAAAGGGCGGGAGGACGGGAGAAGCACAGAGAGCCAAAATTCATCCCACCCGGGCTTTTGGGCCTAGTTAGTGGGATGAATTTTGGCACTCTGGGATTCGCTGAGTCCGCCAGGGGATTCACACCACTAAGGTGGGGCAAGGTCTAATCCCCGCCCGAGGCCGGCGTCAGCGCGCTGACGGGGCCATTGCGCATGTGTCGATCTGTGACTGGGGAGATTGGTGCATGCGTACTGCCCCCCCCACCCCCATCGTCGGCCTCCGTGACCCACCCCCCGATTGCCGGCCTCCGTGATCCCTCCACCCCCGATCGTCAGCCTCCATGACCCCACCCATGGCCAACCCTGAACCCTTCTTAATGGCGAGCCCCGAAACCCCCCCACAGCCAGCCCTGATCGCTTGCCTCACTCCCCCTCCCACTGATCCCTAATGCAGAGTGTGCGGCAGGTCCCCCCACTACCACCACCGATCGCCCCCACCCCAAGTAGGCGCCACCCTCTCAAGCCCCACCCTCTTGGCACTGCCCAGTGGGAAGTGTCAGGGTGTCTGGTGGGCAGTGTCAGTGTGCCCGGTGGGCTCTGCCAGGCTGGCACTGCCCAAGGGGCAGCCCCCCTGTCCCTGACCTCCTCGGGGGGGGCCTCAATCCCCACCAGTGGGGTGATCACGCCTGATCCCTGTTGATGGGGACCATACGTGATCCCCATTGGTGGGAATCTCTCCCAGTGGGGTGGGGAACATTAGCGAGCCTGGACAATACCATCCCGGGCTTGCTAATGATATGGAAATGACGATATCCTTGTTGTATTCAGCATCACACCGGGAATCAGCATTGGGAATAATGGCCTGGGTAAGCCATGATCGGCTGGACGCTAGTCCTGAATCCCGCTACAGGCCCCTGCTGACATTTCCCGTCCTGCTGCGTTACTGCGCTAATAGGTGACTTCACTCTCTGCCTCACGACTGGGTCTATTCATAGAATCATAGAATCCCTACAGTGCAGAAGGAGGCCATTCAGACCATCGAGTCTGTACTGACCACAATTCCACATGGGGCCCATTCCCCGTAGCTCCATGTGTTTACCCTGCTAGTCTCCCTGACACTAAGGGTCAATTTAGCACGGCCAATCCACCTAATCCACATACCTTTGGACTGTGGGAGGAAACCGGAGGAAACCCATGCAGACACGGGGAGAACGTGCAAACTCCACATAGACAGTGACCCAAGCCGGGAATCGAACCCGGGTCCCTGGCGCTGTGAGACAGCAGTGCTAATCACTGTGCCACCGTGCCACCCCAAATTAATAGAAACGACCGGCTGTGATTAGTTATTCATTTGACAGTACGGAACTTGAGTATTGTTGAAAAAAACACACGTCAGCCAATCAGAGCTCTCTTCTCAGGTAGTATAAATTGTTGTTCCTTTTACATTTTAGTATTCTTGCAATTTGTCCTGATGAGTGCAAAACCAAAAGCTTCAACCGCATGTGTATTTTTCAGCATCTTTATTATTACTGTATCATGTGACCAGCAGGATACTAGTAGCCAAACTAGATGAATCCTGGTCTTTCTTCAGTTAGTAATTCCCACATTCCTACGGAATTCGGTAAAACTGTTTCATTTCGAGTGAACACCATATAAAAGTGACCACGGAAGCTCCTGGAATGGCACAGCTGACTCACCAATAGATTTCGGAAAACACCAGTCCCAAATTATGCGGGTGAATCTCAGTGCCCTCTGGGAAGGTCGAGTAAACTAACTGTGTGGTCAGGGCAACTAGGAATGGGCAATATACCCCTGACATCCTCAGAGCAATGAAAAGATAAAACAATCTCCGACCTATTTCAAACATCCCTCTGTTTGATTCAATCACCAGAACAGTTCACTATTCCCATGGACAATACTTACACGCCATGGTTCAATGAATAGTGCTCACTGTTGTCGTGTACCTTTAAGGGATTGCAGCATGGCATCACTTTTAGGGAAGTGTGTCAGTTTCACATCGGGCTGGAGCACAACACGCACACACAAACTCATACACTCACACACTCACATGCACACACACACACACACTCTCACACGCACACACATACATGCACACACACACACACACACACGCACATACACGCACTCACTCACACCCACTCACACACTCACACGCACATATGCTCACACTCACATACACACACACACTCACACACACACGTACACACACACGTACACACACACGTACACACACACGTACACACACATACACACACACACGTACACACATACACACTCACATACACATACACACTCACATACACACACACACACTCACACACACACGTACACACACACACACACACACACATACACACACACACACACACGTACACACATACACACTCACATACACACAATAAGTTAAATGGAAAGATTCACCCAGTATGCACCACATATGACAGAACATTCTAGAAGCTGTGAGTACCGTGTGATGTACCGCAGAGTGCAACATGACCAGTGTATATAGTTTGAAAAGAATTGCACTCTCCGCAATGAAAATATTGAAATGTTTGTAATGTTCTCATTACTGAATTGAAGCATCTCAGAGTGCGTCTGGATCTTGTGAATATCGTTGCACTTTACTGTTAGAACAATTGAAGTGAAAATGGTCGAGAGCTTCAAGTTTCTCTGTGTCCAGATCACCAGCAACCTGTCCTGGTCCCTCCACGCTGATGCTTTAGTTAAGAAAGCCCAACAATGTTTCTACTTTCTCAGGAGGCTAAGGAAATTCAGCATGTCCACGATTCTCATCAATTTTTACAGATGCACCATAGAAAGCTTTCTTTCTGGTTGTATCACAGCTTGGTATGGCCCCTGCTCTGCCCAAGACCACAAGAAACTAAAGTTTAAAGTTTATTTATTAGTCACAAGTAAAGCTTACATTAACACTGCAATGAAGTTACTGTGAAAGTCCCCTAATCACCACTGTCTGATGCCTATTTGGTCAATGTACCTAACCAGCACATCTTTCAGACTGTGGGAGGAAACCGGAGCACCCGGAGGAAACCCACACAGTCACAGGGAGAATGTGCAAACTCCACACAGACAGTGACCCAAGCCGGGAATCGAACTCAGGTCCCTGGCACTGTGAAGCAGCAGTGCTAACCACTGTGCTACCGTGCCTCCCCGGTACAAAGGGTTGCGAACGTAGCCCAATCCATCAGGTAAGCCAGCCTCCCATCCATTGGCTCTGTCTACACATCCCGCTGCCTCAGAAAAGCACAATCAAGGACCTCACACACCCCGGACATTCTCTCTTCCACCTTCTTCCATTGGGAAAAAGATACAAAAGTCTGAGGTCACGTATCAACCGACTCAAGAACAGCTTCTTCCCTGCTGCCATCAGACATTTGAATGGGCCTACCTTGCATTAAGTTGATCTTTCTCTACACCCTAGCTATGACTGTAACGCTACAGTCTGCACTCTCTTCTTTCCTTCTCTATGAACGGTATGTTTTGTCTGAATAGCGCGCAAGAAACAATACTTTTCACTGTATGTTAATACATGTGACAATAATAAATCAAATCAAATGGAAATGTTTTGTTCCACGTCTTTTAGATTTTATATGAATAAAGTATATTTTTGCAACAAGAAAAATCTCAGTGTGGTGCAAACTTGCTGTGCGTACAAAATGAAATGGGAAGGGCTCGGGGAAAGGGCACTGGAATAATTAGCGATCAGCAAACATTTAGTTAAACAGCAATCTGCAGATTTACTGATCGTGATCCTGGATTTAGAAATATTTCACTCAGCCACAATTGTCTTATTTCAATAGAAAGGGTCTTTAACCTCAATGCAAAACTTTTCAAACATTCCTTCTGTTTCAGAAACAGTAAAGGCCAATTAGCTCATCGCAAATACTGTTTAAACTTAAAGCAAATAAGAAATAATTAATGTTTTTGTTTTCAGATGTGGTTTCGTTCACTCCTGTGCAACTCTGGGCATGTTGAGGCGAGAAGAATTCTTTTCAGTGAGACCAAGAACTTTTGTCTTTTTTCCAAAACTTGTTTCCAACTTGTGGTTTGAATGAAATAAAAGCAAAATACTGCGGATGCAGGTGATCTGAACTAACAAAAACAGAAAGCGCTGGGAAAACTCAGCCGGTCTGACAGCATCTGTGGAGGGAGAAATGTTTCGAGCTCAGTACGACTCTTCTACGGAAGAATAATAATTTTGGACTCAAAACATTAACTCTGTTTCTCTCTCCACAGATGCTGCCAGACCTGCTGAGTATTTTTGCACCCCTAACTTAGGGGTTTAAAAAAAAAGGGTGCAATGGACAAGTTGGGCCAAAGGGCCTGTTTCCATGCTGTAAAACTCTATGTCTCTATGGTCCTCTGTACTTCCTAGTGTCCTACCTTTCATTGTGTATTCCCTTGCCTTGTCAGTCCATAACATATAGGAGCAGAATTAGGCCACTCGGCCCAACGAGTCTGCTCCACCATTCAATCATGGCTGATATTTTTCTCATCCCCATTCTCCTGCCTTTTCCCTATAACCCCTGATCCCCTTATTAATCAAGAACCTATCTCTGTCTTAAAGACACTCAACAACTTGGCTTCCACAGCCCTCTGTGGCAATGGGTTCCACAGATTCACCACTCTCTGGCTCAAGAAATTCCTCCTCATCTCAGTTTTAGAGGAGCGTCCCTTCACTCTGAGGTTGTGCCCTCGAGTTCTAGTCTCTCCCACGAGTGGGGGCCCAGACTCCTCAACTGCTCCTCATATAACAAGCCCTTCATTCCTAGGATCATTCTTGTGAACGTCCTCTGGACCCCCTCCAGGGCCAGCACATCCTTCCTTAGATACGGGGCCCAAAGCTGCTCACAATATTCCAAATGGGGTCTGACCAGAGCCTTATACAGCCTGAGTAGCACATCCCTGCTCTTGTATTCTAGCCCGCTAGAAATGAACGCTAATATTGAATTTTCCTTCCTCCCAAAATGCATCAACTCACACTTACACTGTTGTGTTCTCCAGGAGGAGAAGGTGAAAGGGTGTTGACAGAGCAAAAAACTCCACCGAAAGCCCTCCAGTTTGAAGGGGAAACCACTGATAACATGTTAGTCTTTAATCCTGCTTCACATTTTCTTTCCTAATATCCTCTTTACAAAATGTTAGTCCTGATGTCTTGTTGTGACTGTTTGTTACAGACTGACACATCAACTAATCTCATTCGCACCTCAAGTTTCCACTGTGAACCTCAGCCCTCCTGCAACTTCACCAAGAACAGTCAGACTTGACCCAATCAGATGGTTATTCCCAGATTGTACGTTTAAAACAAATAACACGACTAATCGCTTCCAGCACCCTTCCCAGGACTGCATTACAAATTCTTTCACACCTAGAACATGCCAGGCGTATGGGCTACAGCGCTGTAGCAACAATGTCATTACACCAGTAATGATGTGGAGATGATTTCCACTCCATCTGATGAAGGAGCAGCTCTCCGAAAGCTAATGGTATTTGCTACCAAATAAACCTGTTGGACTTTAACCTGGTGTTGTTAAAACTCTTACTGATTACACCAGTAATCCAGAGACTGGAATGAGCCAGAATAATAAAATGACAGCAAGTCACACATTGAAATATTAGGACAAATGAAACGGAGACGTTATGAGACATCTGAAGCATCCATTGACTCCATCTACACTTCCGTCTACACTTAGGGGCGGCACAGTGGCACAGTGGTTAGCACTGCTGCCTCACAGCGCCCAGGATCCCAGGTTCAATTCCGGCCTCGGGTCACTGTCTGTGTGGAGTTTGCACATTCTTCCCGTGTCTGCATGGGTTTCCTCCGGGTGCTTTGGTTTCCTCCCACAGTCTAAAGATGTGCAGGTTAGGTTGATTGGCCATGTTCAATTGACCCGAGTGTCAGGGGGATTAGCACGGTAAATGCATGGAGTTGCGGGGATAGGGTCTGGGTGGGATTGTGGTCAGTGCAGACTTGATGGGCCGAATGGCCTCCTTCTGCACTGTAGGGATTCTATTCTATGATTCCCGCTGCCTCGGCAAAGCAGCCAGCATAATTAAGGGCCCCACGCACCCCGGACATTCTCTCTTCCACCTTCTTCCGTCAGGAAAAAGATACAGAAGTCTGAGGTCACAGACCAACCGACTCAAGAACAGCTTCTTCCCTGCTGCTGTCAGACTTTTGAATGGACCTACCTCGCATTAAGTTGATCTTTCTCTGCACCCTAGCTATGACTGTAACACTACATTCTGCACTCTCTCCTTTCCTTCTCTATGAACGGTATGCTTTGACTGTATATTGCGCAAGAAACAACACTTTTCACTGTATCCCAATACATGTGACAATAATAAATCAAATCAAATCTCTGAAAAGGAGAGATGGAAAAAGAGAGGTGCAGAGATTTAGGGAGGAAATCCCAGACCTTAGAAAGCTGAGATCATAGCCATGAGAAATGGTGGATATCAGATATCTCAGAGGGAGGTTATAGTGAGAGAGACGAAAGGGTTTGGAGGGATTTTGAAACAAGGGTGAGAAACTTAAGATCGAGGTGTTGTCGATATAGGTTAACAAGCACCGCCAACATTGCATTTCTCCCAGACACAGGCAAGACACAGGCTGCTCAGCCAACCAGCTGACCAGGATGCATGGCGGCCAAGGTTAGTTTTCTCCTCCTATGCAGTCACACCTTTGACTCTTTTCTCAAATGTTCATCGGTTCTGGGCACCATCGGCAAGGCCTAACATTTATCGTCCGTCCTTCATTGATCTTGAGAAAAAGTCACCTTCTTGACGAGAGCTGAGTGGGTTTGTTGGGCCAATGTGGAGAGAACTTCAGGGTCTGAGCCACATTGCTGTGGGTCTGGAATCACAACCAAGACGGACCAGGTAAGGATGGCAGATTTCCTTCCTTGAAGAAGGACATCAGTGAACTAGATGGGTTTTGAAAGGGTTTTGTTTGACAATAGATAAAAGCAAATTACTGCGGATGCTGGAATCTGAAACCAAAAGAGAAAATGCTGGAAAATCTCAGCAGGTCTGGCAGCATCTGTAAGGAGAGAAAAGAGCTGACGTTTCGAGTCCAGATGACCCTTTGTCAAAGTGTCAAAGCTTTGCTTTGCTTTGACAAAGGGTCATCTGGACTTGAAATTTCAGCTTTTTTCTCTCCTTACCGATGCTGCCAGACCTGCTGAGATTTTCCAGCATTTTCTCTTTTGTTTGACAATGTTCTGCTGAAGCACCTTGGGACGGCTTATGGGTGGCACGGTGGCACAGTGGTTAGCACTGCTGCCTCACAGTGCCAGGGACCCGGGTTCAATTCCGGCCTCGGGTCACTGTCTGTGTGGAGTTAGCACATTCTCCCCGTGTCTGCGTGGGTTTCCTCCGGGTGCTCCGGTTTCCTCCCACAGTCCAAAGATGTGCGGGTTAGGTTGATTGGCCAGGATAAATTGCCACTTAGTGTCAGGGGGACTAGGAGGGTAAATATGTGGGGTTACGGGGATAGGACCTGGGTGGGATTGTTGTCGGTGCAGGCTCACTGCTGATTCCATGATTATCTTTTAAAGATGTTATAAATTGTTATTCTTCACATTGTTGGGTTGAGCAGCACTAGAAAGTTCCTGGTCATTCAGAAGGAGGGTTAACTGGTGAACATTGTAAATGTCAGATATGATTGCTTCATTGCACTGATGCTAGGACCCCAATCCCCCTCTTCCTTCCCCCCACAACCCCTCTAATCCCCCCCTAACCCTCTAATGCACCCCAACCCCCACCTCCAATTCACCTCAACCTCTGTAAATTGGAGAAAATGTTTCTAGTTGAAGTGACGCTCCGTGATACAGATGGCCAGGGAGGAAGGTGGAGCTGTGAGCTGACCTTGCTGCCTCTGATTTGTCGTGTGATAGTTAATCTATCTTATCTGTCTTTTGAAGAAATTGCAAGAGATTCTGTAAATTGCAAAATTTAAAAGCGGCTATTGCTAAACACACAGTAAGCACCACCATTTCCATTGCCAACTGGACTAATACATCAAAGGATAATAATGTGTTAATGAGAAATCAGCTCCCATGCGAATGGAAGTGACTCTCCTTACTGTAATAACTAATCATGGTCAACAATTAAATCCCCACAGCAGCTTAGTGAGGTACACAAGTCTATGGCTGTTTCCTTCGAGTTCACAAGGCAATTTGCAGTTTATCAAACAGCTGAGAGGTTGTAACTATCAGAAAAGATTGAACAGGCTGGGACCTGCTTCTCTAATAGACAAGACTAATAGTCTTGGGCTCTGGTCAGACCCCATTTGGAGTATTGTGAGCAGTTTTGGGCCCTGTAGCTAAGGAAGGATGTGCTGGCCTTGGAAAGGGTCCAGAGGAGGTTCACAAGAATGATCCCTGGAATCAAGAGCTTGTCGTATGAGGAACGGTTGAGGACTCTGGGTCCGTACTCATTGGAGTTTAGAAGGATGAGGGGAGATCTTATTGAAACTTACAGGATACTGCGAGGCCTGGATAAAGTGGACGTGGAGAGGATGTTTCCACTAGAAGGAAAAACTAGAACCAGAGGGCACAACCTCAGGCTAAAGGGACGATCCTTTAAAACAGAGATGAGGAGGAATTTCTTCAGCCAGAGAGTGGTGAATCTGTGGAACTCATTGCTGCAGAAGGCTGTGGAGGCCAGGTCATTGAGTGTCTTTAAGACAGAGATAGATAGGTTCTTGATCAATAAGGGGATCAGGGGTTATGGGGAAAAGGCAGGAGAATGGGGATGAGAAAAATATCAGCCATGATTGAATGGTGGAGCAGACTCGATGGGCTGAATGGCCTAATTCTGCTCCTATGTCTTATGGTCTTATGATAGAATTCCTCAAGATTATGAAAGGGTTTTGGCAGGTCACCTGCAGACAAGACCACAACTTGAGGCCATAAGTATAAGGCAATCATTGATAAATTCAGTAGGGGTTCAGAAGAAACGCCTTCACCCAGAGAGTGCTTAGAATGCGGAGCTTGCTGCCATAGGCTGTAGTTTAGACAAATACTATAGATGTATTTGAGGAGAAGCTGTGTAATCAGGTGAGGGAGAAAAGTATAGAAGAATAACAGTCGAACAGCCCAAAGATGTATGGGTTAGGTGGATTGGCCATGTTAAATTGCCCCTTAGTGTCAGGGGGACTAGCTAGGTTATGGGGATAGGGCCTGGGTGGGATTGTGGTTGGTGCAGGCTCGATGGGCCGAATGGCCTACTTCAATGATTCTATAATATTCTGATTGTCTAAGAGGAAGAGGAATGAGACAAGTGTGGCACATAAATACTAGATAAATACTTCTTGCTGTGTTTACCCCAGTCCAACGCCAGCATCTCCACAACATAAATACTAAGCATGGACGTGTTTCTGTGCTGTAAATACTTTTAAAATCTCTTCCTATCTCTTGTATTCTCCTCCAGCCCTTTAACTCTCGGAGATCTCTGCATCCCCCCAATTCTGACCTCTTGTGCATTGTTGATTTGAATCATTCCGTCAACTCTCTGGGCTGTAAACTCTGGAATTCCCTCCCCAAGCCTCTCCACCCCTCTACCCACCTCCTTCTTTGAGACACTCATTAAAATCTACCTCTTTGACCAAAATCGTGGTCACATGACCTAATGTCACCATAGGTGTGAAGTTTTACTGTGAAGCCCTTTGAGATGTTTTACACGGTGGCACAGTGGTTAGCACTGCTGCCTAACGGCGCCAGGGACACGGGTTCGATTCCCGGCTAGGGTCACTGTCTGTGCGGAGTTTGCATGTTCTCCCCATGTCTGCATGGGTTTCCTCTGGGTGCTCTGGTTTCCTCCCACAGTCCGAAAGACGTGTTGGTTAGGGTGCATTGGCCATGCTAAATTCTCCCTCAGTGTACCCGAACAGGCGCTGGAGTGTGGTGACTAGGGGATTTTCACAGTAACTTCATTGCAGTGTTAATGTCAGCCTACTTGTGACACTAATAAATAAACTTCAACGTTCAAGGTGCTGTATTAAAGCAGCTTATTGTTGTTGCTGCAGTGGTACCGCCCTCTTCAATTATCATAGAATCCCATTCGGCCCATCGAATCTGCACCAACCACAATCTCACCCAGGGCCTAACCCCTTGCATTTACCCTAGCTAGTCCCCCTAAGGGGCAATTTAGCGTGGCCAATTCACCTAACCAGCACATCTTTGGACTGTGGGAGGAAACTGGAGCACCCAGAGGAAATCCATGCAGACAGATGGAGAACGTGCAAACTCCACACAGACAGTGACCCGAGCTGGGAATCGAACCCGGATCCCTGGTGCTGCGAGGCAGCAGTGCTAACCACTGTGCCACCCATGTTTCAATCAACAGGCCACCTTATTATTCGAGTCCCAGGGCTGTAAGTTAGTACAAGGCCCCTTGTAGGTCTCCCATTTGTGGCTTACAACTAGTCTAAAATTAGGCCTTTGACCTTTAGGTCAGGTACTAATTGCACTTCCAGTGTGTCCATTTGAAGCAGATTAATTTTGGTTCAAATTGCCCCCCCCAGTCTAAAATCACCTTACAATCCATTGGGAGCAATAGTTAAACTTGGCCTGGGAGCAATGCTCTGTGTTAAAACTCTTCACTCTGCATGTTCCTCGCACAGTTCAACGGGAAGTCAGAATTTTGTTTCACAAAGGCTGGACACATTCACGTGGGCCCAACCTTAACTCACTTAAAGCCCATTCACTTAGAATCATAGTATCTCTACAGTGCAGAAGGCGGCCATTTGGCCCATCGAGTCTCCACCAACAACAATCCCACCCAGGCCCCATTCCCGTAACCCCACGTATTTACCCTGCTGATCCCCCTGACACTAAGGGGCAATTTGGCATGGCCAATCCACCTAACCCGCACATCTCTTCTCCAATCACACCTCCCATATCAGAAAGTGTGGCCAACACTAATACCTATATTATTACACAGAAATTACAGTGCAGCAACAGGCCATTCGACCCGCTTGGCCCATACAGGTCTTTTTTTCCACATGTGCTTCTTCCCACTTCCTGCATCTAACCCTATCAGCAGAACCTTTCTCTCTCATCTGATTATCTAGCTTCCCCTTGAAGGCATCAATGCTATTTGCCTCCACAGCACACTCTACATCAGGGCTACAGGGAGAAGGCGAAGGAATGGCCTTTCAGGGAGCCAGCAGAGATACAATAGGCCGAATGGCCTTCCTCTGTGTTATAATGATTCTGTGATTCTTTTGTCCAAGGGCTGAGAGATATGGTAACACTGCTGAAATACATAAATTATAGAAAGTCAGAGAATAGTACACCTATAATAATGTAGCGAGCATTATAATCACGATGTGGAGATGCCGGCGTTGGACTGGGGTGGGCACAGTAAGAAGTCTCACAACACCAGGTTAAAGTCCAACAGGTTTATTTGGTAGCACAAGCCACAAGCCCTCTGAAAGCTTGTGACTTGTGCTACCAAATAAACCTGTTGGACTTTAACCTGGTGTTAAAGAACAAAGAAAATTACAGCGCAGGAACAGGCCCTTTGGCCCTCCAAGCCTGCACCGACCATGCTGCCCGACTGAACTAAAACCCCCTACCCTTCCGGGGACCATATCCCTCTATTCCCATCCTATTTATGTATTTGTCAAGATGCCCCTTAAAAGTCACTACAGAATCCGCTTCCACTACCTCCCCCGGCAGCAAGTTCCAGGCACCCACCGCCCTCTGTGTAAAAAATCTGCCTCGTACATCTCCTTTAAACCTTGCCCCTCGCACTGTAAACCTATGCCCCCTAGTAATTGACTCTTCCACCCTGCGAAAAAGCTTCTGACTATCCACTCTGTCCATGCCCCTCATAATCTTGTAGACTTCTATCAGGTCGCCCCTCAGCCTCCGTTGTTCCAGTGAGACTTCTTACTCCATTATAATCACACCAGTGCTAATGCAATATGCAATAACAATCAGCCGTCTCAAACTTTCCTGCAATACTTGTTTTGCTGTCTTGTTGGGTGACAGCCTCAGTGTCTTGTCTGAGTTAAAAAGTTTCTCTGAGAAATTACCAAGTAGTAAACTATTGGAATTATCAGTGACCTTCTAACGATCATGATGCTTGGTTTTGGACTTCCCCCACAAGTGCAAATACCTTCAGATGGAGAAGCGGATGTACATGAATAGTATCCATTCTAATTACAGTACGTGCTCAGAATTCTCCTAGTGGCTAAGTCCAGGTATTTAGAACCTTTTATCTAACTCCTATCAAGCACAGGGTTTAGATTAAACTGCCCTGAGACTGTGGCGGAGGCTTGTCCAATCGAGGCATTCCGGAGGGAATTGGATTATTATCAGAAAAGGGGGAAAGTGCAGGAGAAGGTGAGGGAGTGGCATTAGATGTATTACTCCTTCAGGCAGCCAGCACAAACTGGATGGGTTGAATGGCCTCCTTCTGTGTTGTAATGACTCTATGATTCTGTTGTCTAAGGGCCGAGGTATATGGTAACACTGCTGAATTATATCAGTTATATACAGAGTTGCGATACAGGGAACAACGCAGCTACACTAACACAGTTAACATTCTAGTCACACCAGCACCATTGCAGTATGTGGGATCACACACTCTGCAGTTTCCTAATATGTGCTTGCTGGGTCATCCAATTGGCTGTCTTGTTGGTTAACAGTCTTGCACCTCAAACCTGGTACACCCTTTGCCATGGGGTAGTGGCACAGCAGCGCAAGGGGAAAGTACCATAAAGTGCGAACTGGAATTCCCTCCTGTGGTGTGTGGGCGCGCAAGGGGACTCAAAGAGCCTTCCCGATTGGTCAACGTGATGCACTCAACACTTATTGAACATCTGGAAGCATCCACAGGTGCTTGTGCTCAGGAACTTTGTCTGAATAAGTTAGCTTGTGTAGAGTCCGTATTCAGGAATGGCAAAGGTTCTTGGTGCCTTGTTAGAGACAAAGCTGTGGTCTGTTCAGGTTCCTGGTCGAGGCAAAGCATCGAGAGATCTTATTTTCAACCAACCTGCCCCTGGTTGGTCGATTAAGTTGGCTAATTAATATTTTTCTGCCCATGCCCTCTGTTCGGTTTCCTCCGGTTGCTCCGGTTTCCTCCCATAGTCCGAAAGACGTGCTGGTTAGGGTGCATTGGCCATGCTAAATTCTCCCTCAGTGTACCCGAACAGGCGCCAGAGTGTGGTGACTAGGAGATTTTCACAGTAACTTCATTGCAGTGTTAATGTAAGCCTTACTTGTGACTAATAAATAAACTTTAAACTTTACGAAACATTGTTGACGATTAACATTGGTGACTCCGCCCTTCCAATAAATTCCTCTATTAAAAAACATACTCTATCTCCAGGACAGTTAACAATTCAGTGACTGCTACTTCCAAGAGAAACAAAAACTCTTGGACAAGTTCCCTGAGCTCTGGGGGAGAGGCTGAGGAGGGAGGAAGGGAGGGGATTGGACGTCCTAGGACTGAAACTTTGTGTTCCATGGAGAAGGGGCAGTGAGACTGTGAGCCAAGGCCCCACTGGAATGGCCTGAACTAAATCACAGGAGCTAAATGACAAGAGTTGAAGGATTCGCCTGCCGTGTCCCAGGGGGAGTGAAGGAACTTAGCTCCCTCCTGCATTCCGACACTGGAGTTGAGCAGAGAATGCAACAGCCTTCCTGTTGAATACCCAGGAACAAAAGTGAATTAAACCCTCGAGCAGGAGGCTTTCGTTCAGCCCTGGATGAGGGCTCCTCCATCCTCTCAGCCATCTTGAGCATCTACGAGTCTGCCAGGTACAGAGCTTCCACTGCGTTGCTGGGCCCATGTGACACTCCACCAATGACCAGGAGACGGTTCTTAAAGACGATACTGGAGCAGGAGCAGCGGGCGGTGGGCATGGGTGGCAGCCGCTCCCACCTATTCTTGATTGGGTGAAAGGCCTCAGCTGAGCCCAGGACTGTTGGCTGGTCACCTGAGAAAACAGACACACCTGTTAATGCATCCTGACCTCGTCTGCAGGCTGTGCCACACATTTGGTCCCCATTCCCCGAGCGCTGGAGATGTCCATTCCCCGAGCGATGGAGATGTCACCGGGGGCGGGGGGGGGGCTAAATCCAAATTGGATTGGGTCGAAAGGTCTGAGTAAAAATTAGCACTGCTGCCTCACAGCGCCAGGGACCCGGGTTCAATTCCCGGCTCGGGTCACTGTCTGTGTGGAGTTTGTACGTTCTCCCCGTGTCTGCGTGGGTTTCCTCCGGGTGCTCCGGTTTCCTCCCACAGTCTGAAAGACGTGCGGGTTAGGTGCTAAATTCTCCCTCAGTGTTACCCGAACAGGCGCTGGAGTCTGGCAATAGAGGATTTTCATGGTAACTTCATTGCAGTGTTAATGTAAGCCTCACTTGTGACACTGATCAATAAACTAACTTAAACTAAATTCAGTGAAAGGTTTGCCTTGTGTCTGCAATATTTAATTCCTTTGCCCTCCTGCCCAGTTTGTTCCCCTCATTTGGTGGTTCACACTGGGTAATGGTCTCCATGGAAACATGATGACATGCCACCTTTCACCTGTGAGAAATCAGGGAGTGAGTGTTTGCAAGCTATTCAACTGCAGGAAGCATCACAGCCACAGCTGCTCCCATCATCCTTTCAACCCACAGACTTGCACAACCTCAGCAGAAAGCAAAGGCATTTTTAAACCCTGGTTGGATCAAATTATTTTTTGATTGATGGGTCTTCACTCAGATCGATTGCTGTTCTCTCTGCTACCGCGACCCCTTGCACTGATTGTATTGGGGGAAAAGCAGCATCAATGTGCAAAGGGGGCCCCATCCCTGGCCCCCACCCATCCGCGATTCCCGGCTCTCTGCCAACTGCTCCCACCCTCTACCTTGTGATCTGCCCCACCTGTCCCTGCGTCCTCTCTGGCGTTCCCCTGCCACCATTCCCTGTACCCCTCCACGCTCCCCAGCTGTCTGTCTCCAGCTGGTCTCAATACTGATCCACTCAATACTGACCTGCTCACTGCAGGAACAGTGCTGAAAGTTCAGGACAAGAAGGGAAAGGTTTGGCTTATGTTGAACTGGATGAAGGGAACCATTGCAGGATGGGAAGTGTTTCTAGAGAAAAGGTGAAATCTGCCTGAATTTGATGAGTGAGTACTCGACCTGGCTTCGCTGTGGCTCCAATCCTAGCCCAACGCGGCTGATTCCGAACTGCCCTCTGAAATTCCAGGGAAGGTTTCATCAAAGCTGCTGAAGTGAGATTTCTTCCTGACACAAAGTGGCAGCTTAGGCTCAGTTTGGTCTCGCTCCCAACTCCAACCTTTTTAAAAATTAATTCATGGGACATGGGCGTCGCTGGCTAGGCCAGCGTTTATTGCCCATTCCTAGTTGCCCCTTGAGAAGGTGGTGGTGAGCTGCCTTCTTGAATCGCTGCAGTTCATGTTCTGTGGGTTGACCCACAATGACATTTTGGAGAGAATTCCAGGATTTTGACCCAGCGACTGCGAAGGAACAGCGATATATTTCCAAGTCAGGATGGTGAATGGCTTGGAGGGGAACTTGCAGGTGGTGGTGTTCCCATGTATCTGCTGCCCTTGTCGTTCTAGATGGAAATGGTCGTGGGTTTGGAAGGTGCTGTCTAAGGATCTTTGGTGAATTGCTGCAGTGCATCTTGTAGATAGTACACACTGCTGCTACTGAGCGTCGGTGGTGGAGGGAGTGGATGTTTGTGGATGTGGTGCCAATCAAGTGGGCTGCTTAGTCCTGGATGGTGTCAAGTTTCTTGAGTGTTGTTGGAGCTGCACCCATCCAGGCAAGTGGAGAGTATTCCATCACACTCCTGACTTATGCCTTGTAGATGGTGGACAGGCTTTGGGGAGTCGAGTTACTCACCGCAGTATTCCTAGCCTCTTGTAGCCACAGTGTTTATGTGGTGAGTCCAGTTGAGTTTCTGGTCAATGGTAACCCCAAGGATGTTGACAGTGGGGGATTCAGTGATGGTAACACCATTGAATGTCAAGGGGCGGTGTCTCTTATTGGTGATGGTCATACCTGGCATTTGTGTGGTGCTAATGTTACTTGCCACTTGTCAGCCCAAGCCAGGATATTGTCCAGATCTTGTTGCATTTGAATATGGACTGTTTCAGTATCTGAGGAGTCGCGAATGGTGCTGAACATTGTGCAATCATCGGCGAACATCCCCACTTCTGACCTTATGATGGAGGGAAGGTCATTGGTAGCTTCATCAGCAGCTGAAGATGGTTGGACCTAGGACACTCCCCTGAGGGATTCCTGCAGAGATGTCCATCTTCTTATGTCATGATGTGGAGATGCCGGCGTTGGACTGGGGTAAACACAGTAAGAGTTTTAACAACACCAGGTTAAAGTCCAACAGATTTATTTGGTAGCAAATGCCATTAGCTTTCGGAGCGCTGCTCCTTCGTCAGATGGAGTGGAAATCTGCTCTCAAACAGGGCACAAAGACACAAAATCAAGTTACAGAATACTGATTAGAATGCGAATCTCTACAACCAACCAGGTCTTAAAGATACAGACAATGTGAGTGGAGGGAGCATTCAGCACATCTTCTTATGTACCAGGTATGACTCCAACCAGCGGAGAGTTTGCCTTCTGATGCCCATTGATTCCAGTTTCGCCAGGGCTCCATGATGCCACACTCGATCAAATGCGGCCTTGATGTTAAGGGCTGTCACTCTCACCTCATCTCTGGAATTCAGCTCTTCTGTCCATGTTTGAACCAAGGCTGCAATGAGGTCAGGAGCTGAGTGACTCTGGTGAAACCCAACCTGGATGAGCAGGTGCTGCTTGATAGCACTGTTGATGACCCCCTCCCATCACTTTACTGATGATCAAGAGTAGACTGATTGGGCGGTAATTGGCCAGGTTGGATTTGTCCTGCTTTTTGTGTATAGGACATACCTGGGCAGTTTTCCACATCGTCGGGTAGATCCAGTGTTGTGACTGTACTGGAAGATCTTGGCTAGGGGAGCGGCAAGTTCTGGAGCTCAAGTCTTCAGTACTATTGCCGGAACGTTATCAAGGCCCATTGCCTTTGCAGTATCAGTGCCTCCAACCACTTCTTGATATCATGTGGAGTGAATCGAATTGGTTGGAGACTGACATCTGAGAAGCTGGGGACCACTGGAGGAGGCCGAGATGGATCATCCACTCGGCACTTCTGGCTGAAGATTGTTGCGAATGCTTCAGCCTTATCTTTTGCACTGACGCGCTGGGCTCCTCCATCATTGAGGATGGGGATATTTGTGGAGCCTCCCCCTCCAGTGAGTTGTTTAATTGTCCACCACCATTCACGGCTGGATGTAGCAGGACTGCAGAGCCTAGATCTGATCCCTTGGTTATGGGATCACTTAGCTCTGTCTATCACTTGCTGTTTGGCATGCAAGTAGTCCTGTTTGGTAGCTTCACCAGGTTGACACCTCATTTTTAGGTATGCCTGGTGCCACTCCTGGCATGCCCTCCTGCACTCTCCATTCATGTGTTGAAGATTAAATGCTCAGAATCCATCCCAGAGACTTGAGGCTGACACTCCAGTGTAATACCGAGGGAGTGCTGTGCTGTTGGAGGGGCTGTGTTTCAGAGGGGTTCTGTTTACCCTCTGAGGTGAATGTTAAAGATCACGTGGCACTATTCAAAGAGCCAATACCCCTCAAAACCGCTAGAGTACTACCAGCCATTATCACCTTGCTGTTTGTGGGAGCTTGTTGTGTGAAGATTGCTTTTCCCATCCTACAGGAGTGACAACACTTCAAAAAGTGCTTCATTAGCTGTGAAGACATCCTGACGTATGAAGAGTGTTGTAGAACAGCAGGCATTCAAAAGAGTAGTCAACACATGAATGGAATGGAATTCTCAGTAGGACGCTTGGGGCTTTGGAGTAATTGAACAGATAGTTTGATGCTGTATGAGGAAAGACAAGGGTTTTTCACCTGGGCAAACAACCAACCTTATTCATCCCCAGCTTGTGACAATTTTGCTTCTCTTTGCCTCTGGCTACCTCTGCTGGTGACACCTGAGAATTGCAACCCCTTGAATTAAAGGCTGCAGACATTTCTTCGAAAATAAAACCGACGAAAGCGCTCCCTTGACTCTTCCGCCTTTCCTTGGGTCTCCTCGCTGAAGATGAGGAGGAACTTCTTCAGCCAGAAGGTGGTGAATCTGTGGAATTCACTGCCACAGCCAGGTCATTGAGTGTATTTATGACAGAGATTGATAGGTTCTTGATTGGTAAGGGGATCAAAGGTTACGGGGAAAAGGCGGGAGAATGGGGTTGAGAAGCTTATCAGCCATGATCGAATGGCGGAGCAGACTTGATGGGCCGAATGGCCTTATTCTGTCCCTATATTTATGATCTCACCCAAAACACATTCCCACTTGGGGAGGGAGGTGAGTGAGAGGCTGCAAGGACACTCTGAAAAGAAGAGGGGGCCACTGAACATTCTGGAGTGACTAGCAGTCTGTTACTGGCAGCTTGTGTCAGCTCTGGCTCAGTGGGAGGGTCTCGCGAAGTTCAGTCACAAGGTTAAAGATTCAAGTTCCACTCCAGAGACTCGAGCACAAAATAAGAACGTAAAGAGCATAAGAAAGAGGAACAGGAGTGAGGTAATTCAGCCCCTCAAGCTTGCTTCACCACTCAATATGGTCATGGCTGATCTCACCTCAGCCTCACCTAGGCTGACGCTCCATGGTGCCAGTGCTGGAGGACAGCTGCACTGCCAGAGGTCATGTTCCCTACATTACTTCAAAAACTACTCCATTGGCTGTTTAAGATGTCCTGAGCCTGTGCAAGGCGCTACAGGAATGCAAGTCTTTCTTTCTTCAACTAAGTGATAGGATCTGGACACGTCGGCTGCACAGTTTGATAGGCTTCATAAAGTGTGACCTGAAATGGGAGGCACGGTGGCGCAGTGGTTAGCACTGCTGCCTCACAGCACCAGAGACCAGGGTTCGATTCCCGGCCTTGGGTCACTCTCTGTACGGAGTCTGCACATTCTCCCCATGTCTGTGTGGGTTTCCTCTGAGTGCTCCAGTTTCCTCCCACACTCCAAAGATGTACAGGTTGGGTTGATTGGCCATGCTAAATTGACCCTTAGTGTCAGGGGGGACTAGCTAGGGTAAATGCATGGGGTTACAGGGATAAGGCTTGGGTGGGGTTGTGGTCGGTACAGGCTTGATGGGCTGAATGGCCTCCTTCTGTACTGTAGGGATTCTATTCTATGATGGAAATGCTACTTTATTTGGTCCGGGCTAATGCTCTGGGGTTTCAGGTTCAAATCCCTTCACAGAGGCTGGTGAAATTTAAATCCAATTAATAATGGGCAACATGATAGCACAGTGGTTAGCACTGCTGCCTCACAGTGCCAGGGACCCAGGTTCGATTCCCGGCTTGGGTCACTGTCTGTGTGGAGTCTGCACATTCTCCCCGTGTCTGCGCGGGTTTCCTCCCACAATCTGAAAGATGTGCTGGTTAGGGTACATTGACCCAAAAAGTCTGTGGTGACGAGGGGAATTTCACAGTAACTTCATTGCAGTGTTAATGTCAGCCTTACTTGGGACTAATAAATAAACTTTAAACTTTTAGAATTCCGACAGTGTAGAAGGAGGCCATTCAGCCCATCGAGTCTACACCGGTTGGGATGAATGACCTGTTTTGGACAATATTTAAACACTGGCTGTAAGATTCTATCATTCTATGAAAATTCTGGACACTCAATGTAAAGAACGAGGCAGTGTTAACAGGGCAGGATGACCACAAGAGCTGTGAAGATGAGGAAGCACATCCCGCCCATTTCCATTCATCCCTCCAAAGCAACCCGACACTCAGTCCAGTTGATGTATCTTTGTTTCCGAATGGTTTCCAGACCACCAGCTTGGTTACTCTGTCCAGAGTCCATTCCAAATGTTGATGAAGTTTCCATTAATTTTCCCCACGATGGCTCTCTCAACACCTCACGTGTGATTCTGTTGCTGGACTCCAGATTCTTGGACTCATGTGTTCAAAACCCAACAAAGAAGTTTGAGAATTTAAATGAAGTACATAAAACTCTGGAAATAAAGAGCTTGCATCAGTAACAGTCACCAGGAAGATGCTGGATTGTTGCATAAACCAAACCGGTTCATTCATGTCCGTTAGAGAAGGAAACTTGTCCTCCTTACCCAGCCTGGTCTATATGTGACTCCCATCCCACATCAACTTGTGGTTGACTCTTAATCGCTTTCTGCATGGCCTGAAAATCAAGCGGTTGTATCAAACTTTCTGAAAGGTAACTAGCACCACACAATAAATGCTGGCCTTTCCAGTAACACTCAGATCAACCATTTTAAACATCCACTCCCTCGTCATAATGGCAGCAGGGTGAACCATCTATAAGATGCATTGTAGCAACTCGCTAAAGCTGCTTTGACAGCGCCTTCCAAATGCTTGACCTCGACCTCCTAAAAGGACAAGGGCAGCAGATACAAGGGAACACCACCACCTGCAAGGTCCCCTCCAAACCACTCACCATCCTAATTTGGAACGGTCACGCCATTCCTTCACTGTGACTGGGTCAAAATCCTGGAGCCAATATCACTGTGGGTGTACCTACACCACGTGGACTGCAGCGATTCGGGAAGGCAGCTCACCACCACCTTCTCAAGGGGAGGTGATGGGCTAGTGTTATTATCGCTGGACTATTAATCCAGAAACCCAGCTAATGTTCTGGGGACCCTGATTTGAATCCCGTCACGGCAGATGGTGGAATTTGAATTGTATAAAAAATATCTGGAATTAAGAATCTACTGATGACCATGAAATCACTGTCGATTGTTGGAAAAACCCATCTGGTTCACTGACGTCCTTTAGGGAAGGGAATCTGCCGTCTTTACCTGGTCTGGCCTACATGTGACCATTCCAACCAATATTCATGTAAATTGAGTCTGTGTCTTTATAAGCTCTGTTTGTGAACAGAATTCCCACTCACCTGAAGAAGGGGCTGAGAGCTCCGAAAGCTTGTGTGGCTTTTGCTACCAAATAAACCTGTTGGACTTTAACCTGGTGTTGTTAAACTTCTTACTACATGTGACTCCAGAGCCACAGCAATGTGGTTGACTCTCAACTGCCCTCCAAAGGCAACTAGGGATGGGCAATAAATGCTGGCCCAGCCAGCAAAGCCCATGTCCCACGAATATAAATAAAAATTAGAATTGGCGATAAATGCTGGCCCAGCCAGCTCACATCTCATAATTGAATCAATTTTTTTTTAAAGTCACAAGAGTGAAGCATTTTTTTAAAAGATGCAGAGTGAATTCCAAATCTGAAACCAAAAGAGAAAATGCTGGAAAATCTCAGCAGGTCTGGCAGCATCTGTAGGGAGTGAAAAGAGCTGACGTTTCGGGTCCAGACGCGAGAAACAATCGAATTCAAGCACCATCTAGTGGCTGGAGGTATTTGGAACATCAACAAGCTGCAAGCAGCTAACCCAGACTATCGCCAAACGGTACAAGAGAACCTCAACACTGCACAAAAGGTGGACCGATATTCCGATGGGATAGGTGAGTGAGTTACCTAGGCCTCCGGCCACGATCACCCTGCCTCGGAGATATTCCGCCACAAAGTCTGCTCGCTTCTTCTTCATGTTTAAACGCTGCTCTGTCTTCATCCAGCCTCCTGGTTCGTAAACAGGAAAAGGGCAGAGAAGAAAATTAGATTGTTAGCAAAATATGGAAAGAAGAGAAAGTGAGAGAGAGAGAGAGACGGAGAGAGGGAAGGAGAAAATACAGTGATGGACAATTGGTGAGGCAGAGAACACAAGAACTTGAGAAATATGATTAAATCGTTATGAAGTTCTTCGAAAGGTTAGTCATGGCACGAATCAATTCCAGCCTCCCAGACTACCTGGATCCACTACAGTTTGCCTATCGCCGCAACATGTCCACAGCAGACGCCATTTCCCTGGCCCTGCACTCAACCCTGGAACACCTGGATAACAAGGACACCGATGTCAGACTTCTACTTATTGACTACAGCTCAGCCTTCAACACTATTATTCCCACGAAACTCATCTCCAAACTCCGTGGCCTGGGCCTTGGCACCTCTCCCTCTGCGACTGGATCCTGAACTTCCTAACTCACAGACCACAATCAGTAAGGAGAGGCAACAACACCTCCTCCACGATCATCCTCAACACCGGTGCCCCACAAGGCTGTGTTCTCAGCCCCCTACTATACTCCTTATGCACCTGTGACTGTGTGGCCAAATTCCCCTCCAATTCGATTTTCAAGTTTGCTGATGACACCACCGTAGTGGGTCGGCTCTCAAACAATGACGTGACGGAGTACAGGAATGAGATAGAGAATCTGGTGAACTGGTGCAGGAACAATAATCTCTCCCTCAATGTCAACAAAATGAAGGAGATAGTCGTCGACTTCAGGAAGCGTAGTGGAGAACATGCCCCTGTCTACATCAATGGGGACAAAGTAGAAAGGGTCGAGAGCTTCAAGATTTTAGGTGTCCAGATCACCAACACTCTGTCCTGGTCCCTCTATGCCGACACTATAGTTAAGAAAGCCCACCAACACCTCTATTTTCTCAGAAGACTAAGGAAATTTGGCATGTCAGCTATGATTCTCACCAACGTTTACAGATGCTCCATAGAAAGCATTCTTTCTGGTTGTATCACAGCTTGGTTTGACTCCTGCTCTGCCCAAGACTGCAAGGAACTACAAAAGATTGTGAATGTAGCCCAATCCATCACACAAACCAGCCTCCCATCCATTGACTCTGTCTACACTTCCCACTGCCTCGGCAAGGCAGCCAGCATAATTAAGGACCCCACACACCCCAGACATTCTCTCTTCCACCTTCTTCCTTCAGGAAAAAGATACAAAAGTCTGAGGTCACGTACCAATCAACTCAAGAACAGCTTCTTCCCTGCTGCTGTCAGACTTTTGAATGGATTCGCCTTGCATTAAGTTGATCTTCCTCTATACCCTAGCTATGACTGTAACACTACATTCTGCACTCTCTCGTTTCCTTCTCTATGAATGGTATGTTTTGTCTGTATAGCGCGCAAGAAACGATACTTTCACTGTATGTTAATATATGTGACAATAATAAATCAACTCAAATCAAATAGGATCTGGAGTGACTCACTGTGGGCATTATGGTCGTTCAGATCTGTTCTGCCATCCAATAAGATCATAGTTGATCTTCTACATCATCCTCACTTTCCTGCACTATTCCCACCTCAATTGATTCCCTTAGAATCCAAACTACTGCTGGAGCCTAAACCAGGGTGGCTACTTGTTTGAAAGACTTCTCAGTTTGCTTTCCATTCCAATGAAGACAATGGAAAGTTAAGGCTGCATCCATAACTCACATCACCCACAGTCTGTCTGGGAATAATAGTGATTGTGAAACAAAGCATTCAGCTTGAGGACAGTGCCTGCACAAGCCTCATTCCATCCCCTTTATTTAACTCTCTTATCCCTCAATCCTTCCTCCTGCATCTCCCCCAGGGTTAGACAGGGTAGGTTCAGAAATAATGTTCCCAATGGTGGGGGAGTCCAGAACTAGGGGTCATAGTTTGAGGATAAGGGGTTAACCTTTTAGAACTGAGGTGAGGAGAAATTTCTTCACCCAGAGGGTGGTGAATGTGTGGAATTCACTACCACAGAATGTAGTTGAGGCCAAAACGCTGTCTGATTTCAAGAAGAAATTCGATATAGCTCTTGGGGCTAAAGGGATCAAGGGATATGGGGGGGAAGGGGGGATCAGGATTTTGAATTCGATGATCAGCCATGATCAAAATGAATGGTGGAGCAGGTTCGAAGGGCCGAATGGCCTACTCCTGCTTCTATTTTGCATGTTTCTATGTTTCTATCTATATTATTTGCCTCAACTGCTACCTGTGTAGAGTTCTTCATTCCAACAACTCGCTGGTTAAAGAAGTTTTCTCCTGAATTTCTCACTGGGTTTATTAGTGATTATCTTTGATTTATGGCTCCTACTTTTGGCTGGCCTGCAATTTATTGAGGAAAGTTGAAGATTAGCCCCGGGGGATACTGGTGATGAATGTTTCAGCTCAGTCTAAATAATCCCTTTATCAAGTGTGATTTACAGTCACAGAGACCTCACCACTGAATGCTTAGTAAGCGAAATACTCTAAAACAGAGGAGTTAGCGGCACGGTGGCACAGTGGTTAGCACTGCTGCCTCACAGCGCCAGGGACCCGGGTTCGATTCCTGGCTTGGGTCACTGTCTGTGTGGAGTTTGCATGTTCTCCCCATGTCTGCTTGGGTTTCCTCCGGGTGCTCCGGTTTCCTCCCACACTCCAAAGATGTGCAGGTCAGGTGCGTTGGCCATGCTAAATTCTCCCTCAGTGTACCCGAACAGGCGCCGGAGTGTGGCGACTAGGGGATTTTCACAGTAACTTCATTGCAGTGTTAATGTAAGCCTACTTGTGACTAATAAATAAACTTTAACTTATGAAGAATTAGCACAAACATTTCACTGAATACTGGCACATCAGAAGCAGACTGGGGAAATGCCAGGATTTATCTCTGGCTGTGACTGAGCAAGCTTCTCCCAGGTGAAGTTCCAGAAATTAACCATTACAGTTCCAGGTCCAGAAAGAGTAAAAGGACAGTGGGTGGGATTTTCCTGCCGCGCCCGCCCCAAAACCAGAAACCCCCACCTGAGGTCGACGGACCTTTGCGTGTTCTGCCCCCTGCCCCACCCACCCACTACGAGGATAAGGGGTTAACCTTTTAGAACTGAGGTGAGGATAAATTTCTTCACCCAGAGGGTGGTGAATGTGTGGAATTCACTCCCACAGAATGTAGTTGAGGCCAAAACATTGTCTGATTTCAAGAAGAAATTAGATACAGCTCTTGGGGCTAAAGGGATCAAGGGATATGGGGGGAAGGGGGGATCAGGATTTTGGATCAGGGACCCGGGTTCGATTCCTGGCTTGGGTCACTGTCTGTGTGGAGTTTGCACGTTCTCCCCGTGTCTGCTTGGGTTTCCTCCGGGTGCTCCGGTTTCCTCCCACACTCCAAAGATGTGCAGGTCAGGTGCGTTGGCCATGCTAAGTTCTCCCTCAGTGTACCCGAACAGGCGCCGTAGTGTGGCGACTAGGGGATTTTCACAGTAACTTCATTGCAGTGTTAATGTAAGCCTACTTGTGACAGGCAGGATGGGAACATGTATCCTGCTCCTGATCACTGTTTAGTGATCCTTCCAGTAAACGTGTCCAAATAGATGTCAGATCGGAGCAGGATTTTGACCCAGTGGCAGTGAAGGAACATGTCCCCTGCTCCATCACGGAATATCCTGCATACACTAGGTGATCAGGGGATTCAAGAGGGCTGGTAGAGAGAAACTATTTCCTCTGGTGGGGAATTCCAAACTGGGTGATATATAATCTGAAAGTTAGAACTCAGTCAATCAGGAGAAGAATCAGGAAGCTCTTTTTCACATCAGGAGTAGTGGAAAAATGGGGCTCTCGCCTCTTAGAAACTGTGAGTCCCTGGGGAGCAATTGGAGCTTTTAATTCCATGAAGGATAGTGGTGGCGTTCCCATGTATCTGCTGCCCTCGTCCTTCTTGATGGAAGTGGTTGTGGGTTTGGAAGGTGCTGTCTAAGGATCTTTGGTGAATTGCTGCCGTGCATCTTGTAGATAGTGCACACTGCTGCTACTGAGCGTCGGTGGTGGAGGGAGTGGATTTTTGTAGATGTGGTGCCAATCAAGCGGGCTGCTTTGTCCTGGATGGTGTTGAGCTTCTTAAGTGTTTGTTGGAGCTGCACCCATCCAGGCAAGTGGGGAGTATTCCATTCCTGACTTGTGCCTTGTAGATGGTGGACAGGCTTTGGGGAGTCAGGAGGTGAGTTACTCACCGCAGTATTCCTAGCCTCTGACCTGCTCTTATAGCCACTGTGTTTATGTGGGGAGTCCAGTTTCTGGTCAATGGTAAACTCAAGGATGGCGGAGCAGGCTTGACAGGCCAAAGTGCTCCTGTTCCTTTGTTCCTAACATGTTCCTTCACTGCCGCTGGGTCAAAATCCTGGAATTCTCTCACTAAGAGCATTGTGGATGTACCGAGACCACATCACCACCTTCTCAAGGGCAATTAGGGATGGGTAACAAATGCTGGCCTAGCCACATCCTGAAGAGGAATAAAAAGCAACACCGAGTATCACATACTCTCCATCTACCAGACACCCATACATCAGAACTTTCTTCGAGGTTGACCTCTACTTACTTTAAAGTTTATTTATTTATTTGAGTCACAAGTAGGCTTACATTGACACTGCAATGAAGTTACTCTGGTCGCCACACCCCGGCGCCGGTTTGGGTACACTGAGGGACAATTTAGCATGGCCAGTGCACCTAACCTGCACATCTTTGGAGTGTGGGAGGAAACTGGAACACCCGGAGGAAACCCATGCAGACATGGGGAGAACATGCAGACTCCACACTGACAGTGACCCTGGCGCTGTGAGGCAGCAATGCTAACCACTGTGCCACCGTGCCGCCTTACTGGGCTGGTACTCTCCACTGGGGGGACAGCGAGGGGGGAGTGGCGCACATACCCTGCTCAATGTCAAACACATCAACTGTCTTCACAAACTTGGGCCTCTTGTAGCCTCGATTCTGCTGTAAGCCTCCGAGGCTAAAGAAGTTCTTCTCGGTCATCACACAGCTGGAGAAGGCGCGGCGGGTAGGAATGTTGGGAAGCCTGGTCCATGACTTTGCCTCAATGTCATAGACCTCAAAGGCAGTGACCGGATTCTTCGCCTGTCTCCCACCTGCCACAGGACAAACATACAACATTATTTCAGCTCCAGCTGCAGAAATTCACAGCCGCAGATGCCAAACAGGAAAATCTTCAGGAGTAGAGGGGAGAGAAAGGTGAAGGAGAAGAGAATCAGAACTGTTCAAAAAGCAACATTAAACAACACTTCTCCAGGGCAGGACTGAGGGAGTGCTGCACAGTCCGAAGTGTTGTCTTTCAGAATGACATGTTAAACTGAGACCCTCTCAGGTGAGTGTGAAAGACCTCATGGCATTAATTGAAGGAGAGACGGAAGTTCTCCCTGGTGCTCTGGCCATTAATTATCCTTCAAACAACATTAGAACAAAGAACAAAGAAAAATACAGCACAGGAACAGACCCTTCAGCCCTCCAAGCCTGTGCCGATCATGATGATGGCCTGAACTAAAACCGTATGCACTTACAGAGTCCATATCCTTCCATTCCCACCCTATTCATGTATTCATCTAGTTGTTCCTTAAATGACGCTATTAATAAGGTCGTTATCATTTTGGGAGGGGAGGGTAAAATGCACTCCTGGGTGGAAATTTGAGATTTGGGGCTATTTTAACCCCTGAACCTAAAACTTTACTAGTTGTAAAGTTAGAGAAAGGAGGTTTGCAGAGAGGCTCTCAATGGGTAAGGAGGGCAGGAGAGACTATAGGGAATGACAGAGTGTTCCCACTCCTCCCCAACACCACAAAGGAAGGTAAACATTAATTAGTTCATTAGAATCATAGAATCCTACAGTGCAGAAGGAGGCCATTCAGCCCATCGAGTCTGCACCGACCACAATCCCACCCAGGCCCTATCCCTATAACCCCATGCATTTACCCTCACACTAAGGGGCAATTTAGCAGGACCAATCTGCCTAACCCGCACATCTTCGGACTGTGGGAGGAAACCGGAGCACCCGGAGGAAACCCACGCAGACATGGGGAGAATGTGCAAACTCCACACAGACAGTGACCCAAGCCGGGAATTGAACCCGGGTCCCTGACGCTGTGAGGCAGCAGCGCTAACCACTGTGTCACCCTTACGGCCTCCCCATCTTCCCGGCAGTTCCTGACTCTCATTAGCCCGGGTGAAAAGTCCCTTTGCCCGAACCGGAGTTTAAATCACAGAGTCCAATCTGCATAGTGAAGGAAGGACCCCGCTGTCTTTGGGGACTGGTTTAGCTGTCCATTCAAAATCCCGAGTAAATATTGGAGATATCGGAGTAGATTTTCAGCGGTTCACTGGACTCAGGCTGGGGTTAAACTGTTTTAATGTTGAATACAATCAGTTGGGATACAGATCGCACCCTCTGATCTCATTGAATGGCAGAGCAGGCCGAATGGCCTACTCCTGTTCTGAGTCACACTGAGCATCATGGTTCTGCCAAGAACCAACAGAATCGAGAAAGCAAAGGGAGAAACAGTTGAAGCTCTGGAAATCTCAGAGCAAACACAACGTGGCCAGAATTTTACATCACTCTGGCAAGCGCACACCCAACCTGGAAGTGCGTGAAATCGTGTGAGAGGGTCTCGGACCCGCCCCTCAATGCCATCCTGCACTCACGCAATGCTTCAGTCAGCGGGCCTGAGCGAGAGTTTGAAGTGGACCATTGACAATCAAGGTGGCAATTTAACCCCATTAAGGGGCTAATTGAATACAGTTTAACCTGTGGCCCCTTTGTCTTTATGGTTGGCGGAGCGACGGATTGGCCAAGTGGCCTTTACGTTTCAGCTACCACCTCGATCCAGGGCAGGGTGAAAGGTCAGGGCTGGAATCACATTTGAAAAGGTGTCTGGGGACTGAGCTTTGTGTTTGAATGTGCTGCCCACACACTCTTTGCAGCATTCCTCCATTGTGATGTATTTGTTACAGGTCTGCAGCTCCCTGAGACCGCTCCGCAGCTGCTGTCCCACCCACTGAGGGAGCACATTATAAACCTCAGCCTGCACCCCCCCCTATTCTCAGCGCCCACCCTGTTCCTGTCCCCCCTCCGGCAACGCTGAGCCTTTCCCAGTGTACATTTCACACTGGCTACCCGTTAATTTGCCGACCAACATGAAGTCGCATTCAGATTGTAGCCGGAATCATGTTTCTTGCCCACTTCCAGACCCGCCCAAGCCCACATGGCCAACAGGCACAGAATGATAGAACCCCGACAGTGCAGAAGGAGGCCATTCAGCCCATCAGGTCTGCACCAACTCTTACCCAGACTTACCCCATCATCCCACGTATTTATCCTGCTAATCCCCCAATTTATATATCTTGGGACACTAAGGGACAATTGTGCATGACCAATCCACCTAACCCGCACATCTCTGGACTGTGGGAGGAAACCGGAGCACCCGGAGGAAACCCACGCAGACACGGGGAAAATGTGAAAACTCCACACAGACAGTCACCCAAGGTCGGGATCGAACTCGAGTCCCTGGCGCTGTGAGGCAGCAGTGCTAACCACTGGGCCACATAAAATTCAGGCCTGTGTTAACAAGAGGAGTGTCCCTGGCTGCCACAGGAGCCCCGCCTCCTGTTAATGAACAGGAAAACCTTGGCTGACACTCGCCGTACGGAGGGAGTACTGTCGGAGATGTCTACCGGAATTTTATCACCTCGCCCGCCCGAGGCTCGTAAGATCCTGCCCGAGGTCAACGGAGAATACCATTCTGCTAGCCTCACCCCCATCCCCCCCCCCCCCCGCCCCCCCCACACACACCGATTCCGGGACGGGCATGTTGGTAAAATTCCAGCCGCCATCTTTGCATAAATTTAGCTGATCACAGGCAGAGTGGCAGCGAACCCCCCCTTCCCCCCCACCCCCAACCGATCTCAAGCAGAGAGCTGTCAGACGCTAGGCACCTACCTCCTCACTAACTGGCGCGCCCGAATTGGAGTTCTATGGAGCACGTCTGTTTCACGTTGTATCTGGATGGGCGTACACGGTGGTAGAGGGGGAAGTGGCGGTAAAGTTGGGCGTGCAGCCCATTGAGTCAATTTAAATGCATGCGGTCGGTCCCGATCGTGGCCATTTTCGGGCCTTGGCAAAGGGGGAACTGGCGCGGAGGAGGGCGCAGACAGCGCTATTTGCCTCACACCCGACTTTACCAAGTTTTCAAGCCCGAAAACAGGAGCAATGCGATGGTAAAATCGGGCCCGCTGTTTCTGGGAGCTTGCTGCGTGCAAACTGAGTGCCACATTTTAAAAGTACTTCATTGGCTCTGAAGCACTTTGGGATGTCCCAAGGTCCTTCAAGTTGCTCTGTTGATGCAAGTTTTCCTTTATTGATCTCTCAGGACTTACCAAACACGTATATCTTGCTCCCTCGAAGGAAGGTGCTGGCCGCATATCTGGGTGTAGGCATGGCCGGGAGTGAGAGCCAGAGGTCCTTCATGATATCGTATTGCTGGAGGTGGGCTTGCGGACATATGTCCGATCCCATTCCGCCCACTGCATACACGCGACAGTCTGGAATCACACAAGTCTTTGAACTCATCACAAGTTTCAAACCAAACATTAGTTATCCAACAATCCTCCACAACATCCCCACCCTCCTCTCTGCTGGAACCGACCACTGCTAGCTCGAGGCAGCCTCCTGCTCCCTTAGCTCACTAACAGCCTATCCATGTATCTGAATTTAGATAGTGACCTGTTGGACCACTGGCCTAATCCAGTCTGAAGCAAATTTGAAGTCCACGCGTGTACAGAGAAAAAAGAATGTGCATTTAAGTTTAAGTTTATTTATTAGTGTCACAAGTAGGCTTAGTTTCGTTTTATTTTAGTGTTAAGGCTCCCTCAAGAACTTCAGCACAAAAATCGAGGTGGACACTTCCAGTACGGTACTGAGGGAGTGTGGCACTGTCAGATGTACAGTCTGCCAGGTAAGACATTAAAATGAGATTCCATCTTCTCTCTCAGGTGGAGGTAAATGATCCCATTGCACTATTTCATAGGAAGTTAGGGGAATTATCCAAGATGGCCTGTCCAATATTTATCTCTCAATTAACATCATTAAAGGACAAATTATCTGATCATTGATATTTGAGGGAGTTTGCTGCCACACTTCCTACATTACAGCAGTGGCTAAACTTCAAAAATACTTCATTGACTGTAAAACACTTTGAGATATGCTGAGGTTGTGAAAGACACAACAGAAATACAAAGCTTTCTTTTTAAAAAAAATTTTCCTTCAACAAAATCCCCCATAATTTTGAACAACTCTATGAAATCTCTCCTTAACCTTTCTGCTCTCGGGGGAACAATCCCAGCGTCTCTCCGCCTAACTGAAGTCAGTTGTCCCCAGGATCAAGGTTACCTTTTACCGTCACAGACACTCCCATGGCAGCTTCGCACAAGGAACTCTTCTGCACCCACTTGCCCTCTTCCACGTTGTACATCTCCACCGTTGACAGGGGGTTCTGATGGACTCCCACACCCCCAATTACCAGTATCTGTTTGCCCAGGGCAACCACGGCCACACCTACCCGTGGCGTGGGCATGGGTGGCAGGGTGGTCCACTGATTGGCCTCCGGGGAGTAAACCTCGCAGTTGCTCATCGGGGTCCCATCTTCATCGCAGCCTCCGATGAGGTAAACCTGCCCCCCGCTCTCCACAGGTGTGCAGTAGACACGGCCGGCGGGTAAGGGTGCCAGGGGCTGCCAATGGAATGACTTGGTGCTGGGCACAGCCATCGCCTTCGACCGTGTGTGTTAGTGGGAATTCACCCCCATTTCCTGTCAAGCAGCCCTCCGAAGTGTCAGAATGAGAAGCCCATCGTAGTAAGCCTTGTCTTCATTTCCATAGATCTTTCTTGAATCAGCCAACTGCAAGTGCTGAGTCAATTGGAAGGGAGTTGAGGCTGGAAAGAAGAAAAGAAGGCAAATGATTTGATTTGATTTATTAGAACATAGAACATAGAACAGTACAGCACAGAACAGGCCCTTCGGCCCACGATGTTGTGCTGAGCTTTGTCTGAAACCCAGATCAAGCTATTTCATCCCTATCATCCCGAAGTACTCCATATGCCTATCCAATAGCTTCTTAAATGTTCCTAAAGTTTCTGACTCCACTATCCCTGCAGGCAGTCCATTCCACACCCCAACCACTCTCTGAGTAAAAAACCCACCTCGGACATCCTTCCTATATCTCCCACCATGAACCCTATAGTTATGCCCCCTAGTTACCGCTCCATTCACCCGAGGAAATAGTCTTTGAACGTTCACTCTATCTATCCCCCCTCATCATCTTATGAACCTCTATCAAGTCTCCTCAACCTCCTCCGCTCCAAAGAGAAAAGCCCAAGTTCCCTCAACCTTTCCTCATAAGACCTACCCTCCAAACCAGGCAGCATCCTGTTAAATCTCCTTTGCACTCTTTCCAGTGTCTCCACATCCTTCTTGTAGTGAGGTGACCAGAACTGCACACAATATTCCAAATGTGGTCTCACCAAGGTCCTGTACAGTTGCAGCATAACCCCTCTTAAACTCAAACTCCCTGTTAATGAACGCCAACACACTATAGGCCTTCTTCACGGCTCTATCCACTTGAGTGGCAACCTTCAGAGATCTATGGATATGAACCCCAAGATCTCTCTGTTCCTCCACATTCTTCAGAACCCTACCTTTGACCCTGTAATCCACATTTAAATTTGTCCTACCAAAATGAATCACCTCGCATTTGTCAGGGTTAAACTCCATTTGCCATTTTTCAGCCCAGCTCTGCATCCTATCTATATCTCTTTGCAGCCTACAACAGCCCTCCACCTCATCCACTACTCCACCAATCTTGGTGTCATCAGCAAATTTACTGATCCACCCTTCAGCCCCCTCCTCCAAGTCATTTATAAAAATTACAAATAGCAGACGACCAAGCACTGATCCCTGTGGCACTCCACTGGTAACCGGTTTCCAGTCTGAAAATTTTCCATCCACCACCACCCTCTGTCTTCGATCAGATAGCCAGTTACCTATCCAATCGGCCAAACTTCCCTCTATCCCACACATCCTTACTTTCTTCATAAGCCGACCGTGGGGGACTTTATCAAACGCCTTACTAAAATCCATGTATATGACATCAACTGCACTACCTTCATCTACACACTTAGTTACCTCCTCAAAAAATTCTATCAAATTTGTGAGGCAAGACTTGCCCTTCACAAATCCGTGCTGACTATACTTATTATTGTCAAATGTATTAACATACAGTGAAAAGTATTGTTTCTTGCGCGCTATACGGACAAAGCATACCGTTCAGAGAGAAGGAAACGAGAGAGTGCAAAATGTAGTAGAATGAAGTTTTAGAAGCATCAAATGAGAGTAAAAGATAGAATTAGAAGGTATGCTGGGCACAGCTTGCAAGAAGTCACCTCGCGCTGGCACCATCTTGGATTTTGAGGATGGCACTGCTGAAATATGTAGCGAGTGACTTTGACTCATTCCAGAGAACAGTCCCAGGATGGGGAGGGCAACCAGTACCTTCCCAAGGCCACCATTTTTCCCACGGGGAACTGGACAGTGAGTGACAACAGGATATTCCGTCTTGTGAGGCAGCAGGTCAGGTCAGACCATCTTCATAGTGGACACATGGATACAAACACAATTTACAGCCTGGTCAAAATCATCAGGAGCATGAGTTTGGATGCTTTCCACCCTCCTTGGATCAGACTCAGTTGCAACACCCACTCAATTCAGGTAACTTAATGCAGAGGGGAGCATCGGGGCAGCAGGTGGCACAGTGGTTAGCACTGCTGCCTCACAGCGCCAAGGACCCGGGTTCAATTCCTGGTCATAAATAAATCCAATAAATCACTAATAAATTCAGGAGAAATTTCATCCCTATCATCCCGAAGTACTCCATATGCCTATCCAATAGCTTCTTAAATGTTCCTAAAGTTTCTGACTCCACTATCCCTGCAGGCAGTCCATTCCACACCCCAACCACTCTCTGAGTAAAAAACCCACCTCGGACATCCTTCCTATATCTCCCACCATGAACCCTATATTTCTACTGCAGGGAGTAATTGAGGTGAAACGGGTAGATGGCATTTAAGGGGAAGCTGGATGAACATTGTGAAGGGGGGGGAAAGGAGTAGAAGGGAATGCCGATAGGATGAGATGAAGAAAGGTGGAAGGAGGATTGTGTGGAGCATGAATGGCAGCAAGGGCCAGTCAGACTGGATAACCTGGTGCTGTGTTGTAAACTTAATGTAAACCCATGCCTGCTTTCTAAGAATTAAAGAAAGTGCAAAAAATGCTTGCATTGATATAGCGCCTTTGATGCCTCGTGATGTCCCAAAGCACATTGAATAGTCAGAGAGTCACTACAGTACAGAAGAAGGCCATTCAGCCCATCGAGTCCATACTAACCACATGACAGCCAATGAAATATTTCTGAAGTGTAAACACTGTTGCAATGTTTGGAATGCGGCAGCAGATTTATGCACAGCAAGCTCCCACAAATAGCACTGTGATAATAAGCAGGTGGGGGAGGGATAATTCTTGGCCCTAGGCACCAGGGAGAGAGGTTCCCTCCCCGTCTTCATGTTAGTGACCATGGGATCTTTTACGTCCACTGAGAGCACAGTCGGGTTTAAAGTCTCGTCCGAAAGCATTTCTTGAAGTTACAGTTTCGTTTGGGCCCTCACTCCCCTTTGTGTTGGGTTTTAACACAAGCCTGGAGGCAGTCAGGCCTCCGGACCCATCAGGAAGTAGTTTCATCTACTCACTGTGCGTGGGAAAGAGTTGAGCCACAATAACTGACATGTGCGACCCATCGCCCTCAGCCAAAGACATTTCATCTGTGGGGAAACAAAAAACTGCTTTTGTAATTTTGTACCTACTGTCTGTGTGGATTCTGCACATTCTCCCCGTGTCTGCGTGGGTTTTCTCCAGGTGCTTCAGTTTCCACCCACACTCCAAAAATGTGCGGGTTAGGTTGATTGGCCATGCTAAAACGGAGGTTAGAGGGATTAGCAGAGTAAATATGTGGGGTTACGGGAATAGGGCCTGGGTGGGATTGTTATCGGTGCAGATTCGATGGGCTGAATGGCCTCCTTCTGCACTGTAGGGATTCTATGAAAGTAATGGGAAGAATATTTTGTCCAACCTGGCTTTCTCAACCCGAGGGTCCCTAACTCCATTAACTTCTCATCAACTCTCAGGAATTGCTGTGCCCAAGATTGCTTCCCCCCCGTGGTATAACCAAGATTGAATTCATAAATAGTTTAATGTTCGTTGTGGTACTCTGCTCAAGATCATGGCCACAAAACAGGAAGAGCCAAATCCACAAATTCCATGGAGCAGAAAGCAATGACACATTGCACAAAAAGGATGCATCACTGGCAAAGTTACACACTTCTGTAGCATGACCACAAATTGACCATAAATGCAGCACTCTGAAATTACTGGTTAACCCATTGCGACACAGCCAAGGTATTTGTGACATTGTGAAGTGATTAACAGCATAAAACAAAAAAATAAGTAAAATGCTTCTGGGAATCAGAAATGTGTTGGAAACACTCAGGCAGCTTCTGTGGAGAGATGTTAACTTTTTAGATTAATGGCCCTTTGTCAGAGAATTTAAAAAAGCTTGTACTCCAGGAAGTCCACCCAGCCTGGATTGGCCCAGAATGATAGAGTGAACCCGAATACTCAATCACTAATGTCCTTGGGGGAAGGAAATCTGCCGTCCTTATCCAGTCTGGCCTACATGTGACTCCAGAACCACAGCAATGCGGTTGACTCTCAACTGCTCTCCAAGGGCAACTTGGGTTAGATGCATTGGCCATGCTAAATTCTCCCTCAGTTTACCCCAAAAGGCACCAGAGTGTGGTGACTCAGGGATTTTCACAGTAACTTCATTACAGTGTTAATGTAAGCCTATTTGTGATACTAATAAAACTTTATAAGATGGGCAATAAACGCTGGCCCATGTCCCACAAAAGAATACAAAAAAAATTGCTTCTCATCACATCCTCAGGACATCCCAAAGACAATCCATTCCTTTTCCGGAGTGTGCTTGCTGAGTTTAAAAAGAATGAAAGGGCAATTTCAGTGATGCGTGCACAATTCTTCCAGGGCTCAACAAGCAGGAAGGATGTTTACCCTGGCCAAAGACTCACATTCCAACCATTATCTTGTAAATTGAGTTTGTATCTATATATGCCCTGTTTGTGAACACAACTCCCACTCACCTGATGAAGGGTCAGTGCTCCGAAAGCTTGTGGCTTGTGCTACCAAATAAACCTGTTGGACTTTAACCTGGTGTT
The DNA here is from genome assembly GCF_964213995.1 of Mustelus asterias. NCBI lineage: Eukaryota > Metazoa > Chordata > Chondrichthyes > Carcharhiniformes > Triakidae > Mustelus > Mustelus asterias. The sequence goes on along the minus strand of NC_135825.1, from coordinate 7,475,975 downwards.
GTGAGACTTCTTACTGTGCTTACCCCAGTCCAACGCCGGCAACGCCACATCTGCTCCTATGTCTTATGGTCATTCATTGAATTGAAATTTCACAGCTTCCATTGTGGGAATTGAACCTGTGAACCCAGAGCTGTATTAGCCCAGACCTCTGGGTTACCATCGCCCTCCATATTCAATGTTGTTCTCTGAAAGAAACTGATCGAACTTGCATTCTAAGGGGAACCGTTGCAGAGATTGGCCATTTGCGAGCTTAAATAGTTGTTTCAAAATAATTTAATTCCCTTTCTCCATCCCATTTAAATGTGACATGTTTTTTCTAAAAAGTAATAGCTGTTTCTATTGGTTGATCTTTTCCAGTTTGACCCAGAGCTGTGTAGTCCAATGTCAATCACAGGCATCTAGCCAGCGGACAAATGTTTACAGGTGGGTAACTGTTAGCATGCGTCTCATTCTCTCATAAGAACATTAGAACTTGGAGCAGGAGTAGGCCATCTGGCCCCTCGAGCCTGCTCCACCATTCAATAGGATCATGGCTGATCTTTTCGTGGACTCAGCTCCACTTGCCCGCCCGTTCATCATAACGCTTAATTCCTTTACTGTTCAAAAATGTATCTATCCTTGCCTTAAAAACATTCATTGAGGCAGCCTCAACTGGGCAGGGAATCCCACAGATTCACAACCCTTTGTGTGGTGAAGTTCCTCCTCAACTCAGCCCTAAATCTGCTTCCCCTTATTTTGAAGCCATGCCCCCTAATTCTAGTTTCACCTGCATGTTATCGACTCTTTTAGATTGCTGAAGCCTCTGACCTGAGTTTGAGTGACACATCTCATTACTTACAGAGCTCTGACTAGTCTATTTTCTCGTTGGTTGGTTTCTCTGGTGGGTAGAGTCAGAGTTAAGTGCCAGGAAGCTCCTGTCCTCATCAGTTACCTTCAGCAGCAACAAGGAGTCTTAGTAGCAGCTGACGTGACGTTTCGGTAGCCAGGCAACAGATTCTTCCCCCTCCCTGTGTCGTTGATAACCTGTCACTTCTCTGCTAAATAATCCCATCAAATCTATCTCAGCTGCGGTCGCCTTCTCCCAAGCGCTGTTGAGATGAAAAACTGCAGAAGGTGACAGCAGTTCTCACCTTGACTGTGCGGATTTCTCAGCTCATTTCCAGTACAGCATTTAATGAAGTCTCCCTCAGATAGTGCCGGAGTCGGGCATCACTGAATTAGATTTCACATCACTTACCTGGATGAAATGTTCTCTGAACAGGTCGCAAGGACTGGCCCCGTGAGGTGGTGCATTGCAAGATTACACTTGGAATCTTGCACACTCGCCATTCCACTTACACAGAATCATCTCCGAGGATGCATCTTGAGAATTAAAACAAAGAAAAGCAGGGGGAAGGGGGAGAAAAACCCCAGTTCTAATTTTCTCCAGCACACTGCTCAGTCCCACAGGACGACAAAAGCAAATTACAGCGGATGCTGGAATCTGAAACAACAGCAAGAGATGCTGGAAAATCTCAGCAGGTCTGGCAGCACCTGTGGAGAGAGAATGGAGCCAACGTTTCGAGTCTGGATGACTCTTCCAGCACTGATAGAACACTTTGGAATGTCATGAAAGATGCAATATAAATGCAACCTTTTACCTCCCATACTTTCTGCTCTTGCTTTCTGTCCTGTGTCTCCACATGGGACACATGTGCACAGCTGGATGTAACAAGGAACACTGGCTAAGGGGGCACAATATCCACTTGTAACTCCAGTACTACCACCCATCCTGCCTTGAATAGGTTGGCCATGATGTGGAGATGCCGGCGTTAGACTGGGGTGGGCACAGTAAGATGTCTCACCACACCGGGTTAAAGTTCAACAACACTCACCTCATGAAGGGGCAGCGCTCCGAAAGCTCGTGATTCCAAATAAACCTGTTGGACTTTAATCTGGTGTTGTGAGACTTCTTACTGAGCAGGTTAGCTCCACACTGGGTGGATCACCGAGCTACTGACTCCAATCTCACAGCAGAACTGAACCAAAAGTGTATTCATACAGGTACTCCGGGGGTGGCACAGTGGCACTGCTGCCTCACAGCGTCAGGGATCCGGGTTTGATTCCTGGCTTGGGTCACTGTCTGTACGGAGTTTGCACGTTCTCCCCGTGTCTGCGTGGGTTTCCTCTGGGTGCTCCAGTTTCCTCCCGCACTCCAAAGATATGCTGGTTAGATCCATTGGCCATGCCAAATTCTCCCTCAGTGTACCCAAACAGGCGCTGGAGTGTGGCGACCAGGGGATTTTCACAGTAACTTCATTGCAGTGTTAATGTAAGCCTACTTGTGACACTAAGAAATAAATAAACTGTAAATAAATACCTTGGCCAATAATGAGGGAGCGCAGAGGCAGCTAGCAACAGAGAGAAACTGAGATGAAATGAAACAGGGTAGGATAATTTAAATAATTCACTGCTGTAAATCATTGCGAATTAATGCAGCTTAGGCATCAGCTATTTTTTTCTCATTCCCTGACGCCACTTATTCACGCAATATGAAAATCGTGTTAAAATCCTCCTTCAGCCACACTATTGATCGCGATTGGTTTTCCTTTATAAGCAGCAGTTCAAGGTCAAACTTTAGTCCAGAGTTGTAAAGCCCTGGGCTGGAAAAACAGCAAGTAAAAGGAAACCGTTTTGAAATCAAAGAGTAAAATACTGCAGAGTTTACCGGAAAACTAAAATAAAAACAGAAAAAGCTGGAGAGATTCAGCGAGAAACAAGGTTGATGTCTCAGCCCAATGACCTTTCATCTGAATTCCTTAGCTCTTGCTTTGTTTCTCCTCACAATTGCTGCTGAGACCTGCTGAGAGTTTCCCACATTTTCTGTTTTAATTTTAAAATAGATTTTGTACAGAGTGCTAATTTCTTCTTGGCCAATCTCCTATAATTAGACACTAATTAGCAATCTCACCTAACTAGTCATCAATCACGTCACTAAGTCCTAACGGGAACAGTAGCATGCCGGTTATGTAACTGGACAATCCAGAGGCCTGGACTATTTTTTCCAGAGGTGAGTTCAAATCCCATGACACCACGTGGGGAATTTAAATTAATGCATAAAATAAACCTGGAACAAAAGGTCAGTAATGATGATAATAAAGCCGTTGGATTGTTGAGATAATCCATCCAGTTCACTAATCATAGACTCATACAGTGCAGAAGGAGGCCATTCGGCCCTTCGAGTCTGCACCGACCACAATCCCGACCCATCCCCATAACCCCATGCATTTACCCTTGCTAGCCCCCCTGACACTAAGGGGCAATTTAGCAGAGCCAATCCACCTAAAGCGCACATTTTTGGGCTGTGGGAGGAAACCGGAGCACCCGGAAGAAACCCACGCAGACACGGGGAGAACGTGCAAACTCCACACAGACAGTGACCTAAGGCAGGAGTCGAACCCGGGTCCCTGGCACTGTGAGACAATAGTGCTAACCACTGTGCCACCATGCCACCCTAAGGCCTCTTCAGAGCCAGGGATCTGCTGTCCTTACCTGATCAGGCCAATATGTGACTCCAGACCCACCACAACGTAGCTCAATCTGAAATAGCCTTGCAAGTCAGTGTGTACCATCTACAAGATGCACTGCAGCAACTCACCAAGGTTCCTTCAACAGCATCTTCCAAACCCATGAACTCTTCTACCACTTTGAAGGTCAAGGGCAGCAGACGCAATGGGAACACCACAACCTGCAAATTCTCCTCTGAGCCACTCACCATCCTGACTTGGAAATATATCACCGTTCCTTCACTGTCACTGGGTCAAAATCCTGGAACTCCCTTCCTAACAGCACTGTGGGTGTACCTATGGTACCAGTGGTTCAAGAAGACAGCCTTCTCAAGGGCATTCAGGGATGGGAAATAGCTGCTGTTCTAACCAGCGACACTTACACCCCATGAACGGATATAATAAAGTCAATTGTATTCAAGAAGGCTGCTTGCTGCCACCTCCTCAATCACAGTGGAGAATAGAATGTAAAAGCTGGCTTTGTTCCAATACTCACAGGAATGCCAATCAGTGATGGGGACCGGGAGGGTACCAATGGGTATATCAGTGCAATGGTTATGACACTAGGCTAGTAGTCCACAAAATATGAATTCAAATCGCACTCGCCTGGATGGGTGCAGCTCCAACAACACTCAAGAAGCTTGACACCATCCAGCCAGCTTGATTGGCACCACATCCATAAACATTCACTTACTCCACCACTGACGAACTTTGGCAACAGTGTGTACTATCTACAAGATGCACGACAGGAACTCACCAAGGTTTCTTAGGCAGCAACTTCCAAACCCACGACTGCTACCATCGAGAAGGACAAGAGCAGCAGGTACCTGGGAACACCACCACTTGTAAGTTCCCCTCCAAGTCACTCACCATCCTAATATATCGCCGTTCCTTCACTGACACTGGGTCAAAAACCGCCCTAACACATCTGTTGCAGTACCCCTACATCTCAGGGTCAGCAGCGGTTCAAGGAGGCAGCTCACCACCACCTTCTGAAGGGCAAATAATGATGGGCAATAAATGCTGGTCTGGCTAATGAGACACGCATCCCATTAAAAATACGTATGAGAAGCATGAAGGTTGGACATTTCAGTGAGGTTGTTAAGGGATCTAGACACTGAATCCAAGTAAATTCAATGAACATGAATTTAATTTGGTAGAGGCTTTATTAGTTTCAATGTGCCCATTTTCCATGAAGATTTTACATTGTAATTAATGTGTGTAGATTTCAGAAAATCATGCGAGACCATTATTTTTTAATGAGGTTTTTTAATGGATTGATTCAAAAGCAGTTGATTGCATTACCGTAACATGAACAGGAATGGGCCAATCAGCCGATCAAGCCTTTCCATCTGTCCACCTACCCTCTTTGTCTCCACAAATCTTCACACCCTTAGACAAGAAAACAACCTATCAATTACAGCGTTGTAATTTTCAATTGACTCTCAGCCTCTAGGGTGACACAATGGTTAGCACTGCTGCCTCACGGTGCCAGGGACCCGCGTTCGATTCCTGGCTTGGATCACTGTCTGTGTGGAGGTTGCACGTTGTCTGTGTGGGTTTCCTCCGGGTGCTCCGGTTTCCTCCCACAGTCCAAAGATGTGCGGGTTAGGTTGATTGGCCATGCTAAATTGCCCCTTAGTGTCAGGGGGACTATCTAGCGTAAATGCATGGGGTTATGGGGCTAGGGCCTGGGTGGGATTGCGGTCAGTGCAGACTTGATGGGCTGAATGGCCTCCTTCTGCACTGTCGGATTCAATAAATAAGTTCACATTTTCCCACATTATACTCCCTTTGCCAAATTGTTGACACTCACTTAACTTCTCTATGTCTCTTTGCGGATTCTCTCCCTCCTCTTGACTAGGGGATTTTCACAATAACTTCATTGCAGTGTTAATGTAAGCCTTACTTGCGACTAATAAATTTACTTTACTTTACTCTGTTGAATTTTGGGGGGGTGAGTTTGAGATTTCCATTGACCTTTGTGTGAAGAAATGCTTCCAGACATCACAGCTGAATGGGCTGGCTCTAATTTTTAAGTTTAGTCAGAATTTTATGCTCCTCTCCAGTGAGGTTTGAGGTGGGGAGGGGGGAGTGTGAGATTGCATAGATGGGATTCCCTCAGGGTTCCTGCCCACCGCAACCTGGTAGTGAATCTACCCTGGTGTGGGCAGGACTTCAGACTGGAAGTCACCCTTGCCCCATTTAAGACCCTTAGGTGGCCTCTTAATTGCCGCTTAAAGCCGCTTCCCGCCCAGCCTCAATTTTTAGGCAGGCGAAAAAATGGCAGCTCAGGGTGGATATGTGTAAACATGGAGAGCTGGATTTTGGGCAGCGAGGATCTGGGGCCTGATGACCACCAGATCTCCCTTCCACCCCGGCGTACCCCACCCCTCAGAAACCGCCCCCCCACCCCCCCCCCCCCCCACCCTCCACCCCCAAGCATTCCCTACTTTCTCTGCCCTGGGAGCCCGGCCACATTCCTTGTCCTCTGGTTCCCAGGACTTGGCGCCAGTCAGCTCCCTGCAGTGCCTCTTCCAACCACTGCAGCACTATTGCTGGAGGAACTGGAGCATTTTATGGCTATCAGTCAATTCGATTGGCAGTCGACTCTCCAAAATGGGACTTGCTCCTGAGTGAGGGGGAGGAAGTCTTGCCTTTGGCCAATCAAGGATGTGGCATCAGGGATGCTGGAGTTGGTGGGGATGTGATCCCAACGACTCTTTGGATTTCAGGGGCTGAACCTCCGCCATGTTGAAAATTCCAGCCTTTGTTACAGACTCCCCCACTGGGGAATGCTTTAATCATCTTAAACATTTTAATTCGTTTACGCCTTATTCCTCTCTGCTGAAGGGAATACAAGCCAATTTATCCAACATATCCTCATAAATTAATCCTTTTAGCCCTGGTATCAACTAATATCAAATCAACACTGGAACAGGCACTGCAGGAAGATGCCTGGCACTAAGTCCTGGGAACCAGAGGATGAGAAATCTGGCAGGGGTCTCAGGTCAAGGAGGGCAGAGAATGCTTGTGGTGGGGGGTGGGGGGTAGGTTCTGAAGGTGGGGTACGCTGGAGTGGGAGGGAGATCCAGAGGTCACCAGGCCTTAAGGGGATATCAGGTATAACTAGGACATGAATGCTGAGGTGACAACACATTGACAGTCAGAATCTTTGTCCCAGAGTTGAAATGTCTACTACTGGTTAGGCCACATTTGGAGTACTGCGTCCAGTTCTGGTCGCCGCACTACCAGAAGGACGTGGAGGCATTGGAGAGAGTGCAGAGAAGGTTTACCAGGATGTTGCCTGGTATGGAGGGTCTTAGCTATGAGGAGAGATTGGTTAGACTGGGGTTGTTCTCCTTGGAAAGACGGAGAATGAGGGGAGATCTAATAGAGGTATACAAGATTATGAAGGGTATAGATAGGGTGAACAGTGGGAAGCTTTTTCCCAGGTCAGAGGTGACGATCACGAGGGGTCACGGGCTCAAGCTGAGGGGGGCGAAGTATAACTCAGACATCAGAGGGACGTTTTTTTACACAGAGGGTGGTGGGGGCCTGGAATGCGCTGCCAAGTAGGGTGGTGAAGGCAGGCACGCTGACATCGTTTAAGACTTACCTGGATAGTCACATGAGCAGCCTGGGAATGGAGGGATACAAACGATTGGTCTAGTTGGACCAAGGAGCGGCACGGGCTTGGAGGGCCGAGGGGCCTGTTTCCTGTGCTGTACTGTTCTTTGTTCTTTGTACTAGGGGACATGCACTTAAAGTGAGAGGGGAAAGTTCAAAGGAGATGTGAGGGGCAAGTTTATTTGCACAGAGAGTGGTAGGTGTCTGGAATGTGCTGCCAGGGGTGGTGGAGGCAGATACAATCGGGGCGTTTAAGGGGCTTTAATATGAATACGCAAGGAATAGAGGGATATGGACCAAGGGCAGACAGAAGGGATTAGTTTAATTTGGTGCCAACACAACATCGTGGGCCTAAGGGCTTGTTCCTGTGCTGTACTGTTCTTTATTATATTGTTCCCGCAAGTGCTGAGGTCACCTCGTGGAACCACACACTGGGACAAAAACCTGGCTCATTGGAAACCTCTAAAGATCCATCTCAGAAGCTTTCTTTTTCTTTAGGAAGAAGGTCGACCGACTGAAACCAAAAGAGAAAATGCTGGAAAATCTCAGCAGGTCTGGCAGCATCTGTAAGAAGTTTAACAACACCAGGTTAAAGTCCAACAGGTTTATTTGGTAGCAAAAGCCACACAAGCTTTCGGAGCTCCGAAAGCTTGTGTGGCTTTTGCTACCAAATAAACCTGTTGGACTTTAACCTGGTGTTGTCGAACTTCTTACTGTGTTTACCCCAGTCCAACGCCGGCATCTCCACAGCATCTGTAAGGACAGAAAAGAGCTGACGTTTCGAGTCCAGATGACCCTTTGTCAAAGCTTTGACAAAGCTCTTTTCACTCCTTACAGATGCTGCCAGACCTGCTGAGATTTTCCAGCATTTCCTCTTTTGGTTTCAGATTCCGGCATCCGCAGTAATTTGCTTTTATCCAGTGACTGACCTACTTCAGATGTTAGTGTGACACTCAACCCGTGTGAGTGAAAAGGTTGTAAATCCATCCCGCGACAGAAACCCCAGCATGTAATCCCCGCTGGCACTCCAGTGTAGCACTGAGGGAGTGCTACACAGTTGGAGGTGCTGTCTTGAGAATGAGATTTTAAACCGAGTGCCCGTCTGCCCCCTCCAATGGACATAGAATGACACAATGTTGAAGAAGACCGTGGGGTGCTCTGTTGGGTGTCCTGGACAACATTGAGCCCTCGATCGACATCACCAAGTTACAGATTATCTGCTCATTATTTCTGGGGGGGTTTCCTGTGCACAAATTGGCTCCCATGTTTCCTACGTTGCAACAGTGGCCAAACTTCAAAAATACATCACTGGCTGTAAAGCACTTTGAATAATTCAATAATTATGGCAGTGTGGTGGCACAGTGGTTAGCACTGCTGCCTCATAGCATCAGGGACCTGGGTTCAATTCCCGGCTTGGGTCACTTTCTGCGTGGGGTTTGCACATTCTCCCCGTGTCTGCGTGGGTTTCCTGTGGGTGCTCTGGTTTCCTCCCACACTCCAAAGTTGTGCGTGTTAGGTGGATTGGCCATGCTAAATTGCCCCTTAGTGTCAGGGGGACTAGCTAGGGTAAATATGTGGGGTTATGGGGATCAGGCCAGGGTGGGAGTGCGGTCGGTGCAGACTCGATGGGCCAAATGGCCACCTTCTGCACTGTAGGGATTCTATGGTGCTAATTGTGAAACACACGACACAAATCCAAGGTCTTTTTTTCACTGTCAAATGAACCGTCGCGATGTGGAGTTCACATCCTGCACAGTTATTACTCGATAGAAGAATATTAGGGAAGGATTAAATCACTCTTCAGCTTTATTGCTAATATTGCAACAGTTGGATGAAAAGCAGTGTTCCATCTTTCACATTGGAATACTAGGATTTGCACGTTTCTGGCTCTGACCAATGGTCCCCGCTGAGGGAGAAGTAAATTGACCAAAACACGTGGGATCTGTTCCGCTTTCAGAGGTGATAAATGATACAACGACCCTGGTAATTAAACTGGGGTAGTAATTTCCAATAGGATGACAGATGCAGGTCCCACTTGCCCAGTTCAGCCACTCATTAAAAGTGAGAGGGTCTCTCATTCCAGCTGTTTGGTTTAACCCTCTGTCTCTCTGTCTGTGGCTGAGTGGGTGTTAGACCTGTCAAAACAGAAGGTGCTGATTCATAGAATTATATGGTTCAGAAAGAGGCCATTCGGCGCATCGAGTCTGCACCGACCACAATCCCACCCAGACCCTATCCCCATAACCCCATGCATTTACCCTAGCTAGTCTCCCTCACACTAAGGGGCAATTTAGCATGGCCAATCCACCTAACCTGCACATCTTTGGAGTGTGGGAGGAAACCGGAGCTCCCGGAGGAAACCCACGCAGACACGGGGAGAATGTGCAAACACCTCACAGACAGTGACCCGAGCTGGGAATTGAACCCGAGTCCTTGCCGCTGTGAGGCAGCAGTGCTAACCACTGTGCCACCGTGCTGTCCAGGATCAGCACGGGCCAGTGTTAGTGACGGAGAGATTATCTTCGTGTCCAGCTCTGCAGGATGAAAGAAAATCCTGCTCAGTGTGGCAGTGTGAAAGCAGATTCAATATCCAACCTGTGACCAGCTGGATGAACATCAGCAAGGAGACAGCTTGGGCATGATCAGCTTTGGCGCTTGCTGGGTGGGTGTGGAGGGAATCAGCCAGAGTTCCTACAGCTCATAATGATCTAATGTCCCTCTCCCAGAAAATGCAAGTGCATGAACCTCTAGCGTGACATCTTACATGGTCAAATAGCCCGTTGAATAGAATCAGAGAATCCACACAGAGCAGAAGGAGGCCATTCGGCCCACCGAGGCTTCACCGACCACAATCCCACCCAGCCCCAATCCCTGTAACCCCATATAGTTACCTTGCTAGTTTGCCCTGAAACAAAGGGGCAATTTAGCGTGGCCCATCAAGCTAAATTTGGACTGTGGGAGGAAACCGGAGCACCCGGAGGAAACCCACACAGACACGGGGAGAAGGTGCAAGCTCCACACAGACAGTGACCCAAGCCGGGAATTGAACTCGGGTCCCTGGCGCTGTGAGACAGCAATGCTAACCACAGTGCCAGCATGCCGCTCTTAGCTCTCCAAGCCCATTGGGCACTTGGGTGGAGAGAGGACAATGCCCAGAAGCCCCTCAGACAATGATTGGCATCTTCACCAACAAAGTGCAGAATATTGACAAATATATTGCTGGTTCCTCCTCTGTACAAATAACATTGTCTCTGGAACAAGTTAAAGTTTATTTATTATTAGTCACAAGTAAGGTTTACATTAACACTGCAATGCAGTTACTGTGAAATTCCCCTAGTCTGGCGCCTCTTCGGGTCAATGCACCTAACCAGCACGTCTTTCGGACTGTGGGAGGAAACCGGAGCACCCGGAGGAAATTCACGCAGACACGGGGAGTACGTGCAAACTCCGCACAGGCAGTGACCCAAGCCGGGAATCGAACCTGGGTACCTGGCGCTGTGAAGCAGCAGTGCTAACCCCTGTGCTACCTATTCTCACAATGCATTTAGCAACGTTAAGTTTTAATACTATAAAAAGTGTAAATACCCCCAATGGACTGAAATCTTTCATGTAGAAATCCTTCCACTCTCCTCCTTGTTTAGACTTGTCCATCCCAGCGCTCCTGCAGAGACAGCAAACAACTGGGTCCTACAGGTCAAAGGTTCAAGGTCAAACCAGGTCATTAACTCACTCCTGTCTGAACTGTGGCTCAGTGGTTTCAAGGCCCACTCCAGACATTTGAGCATAAAATTCAAAGTTTAAGTTTATTTATTGGTGTCGCAAGTAGACTTACATTAACACTGCAATGAAGTTACTGTGAAAATTCTCGAGTCACCACACTCCAGTGCCTGTTTGGGGTCAATGCACCCTAACCAGCACGTCTTTCAGAAGTGCTTCCTGACATCACCTCAGAGCAGCCTGGTTCTATTCTTAAGGTTATGACCCCTTGCTCTGAACTCACTAATTACTGTAGCAAAGCTGTTCTTAATTTGGCACCAACTAATGCAGCATTCTCATCGTCAATCAGAGAATCATAGAATCCCTACAGTGCAGAAGGAGGCCATTTGGCCCATCGAGTATGTACTGACCACAATCCCACCCAGGGCCTATCCCAGTAACCCCATGCATTTACCCTGCTAATCCCCCTGACACTAAGGGGCAATTTAGCATGGCCAATCAACCTAACCAGCACGTCTTTGGGAGGAAACTGGAGCACCCAGAGAAAACCCACGCAGACACGGGGAGAATGTGCAGACTCTGGGCAGTGACCCAAGCCGGGAATTGAACCCGGGTCCCTGGCACTGTGAGGCAGCAGTGCTAACCAACAGGACACCCCAGTTGACCCTCCAAAGCAGAACTTGGGGGGTGCTGCACTGTCGGAGGTGCCGTTCGTTTTGTTTGTGGATGACGGTCTGTCTGCCCTCATCCAGTAACAAACTTGGCCTCAGAACCGTTTTGAGAGAGGTTCCCATTCCAGACAGCGAGGGAGCAAATAATCCGCTGTGCAAAATAAACTAAAATAGCTGAACATAGTCTCAACAGAAAATGAGAACATTCTTACTGCTATTTTTCAAACCGAGTTCTTCTTCATTACCTGCGGGAGGGAGGGCTGCCTGATCGACTGGCCACAGTCAGAAAACTTGCCTCTCGATTGACGAACGCGAAGATCAAAGCTTTCTGCAGCTTGTAACGTGAGTGAGCAATTCCCCGGCTGCTGCCTTTGTCCCATTCATTCAAACCCTCAGAGCGGCTGTAGCCACACTCAACTTCCCAGGACAGCGGCACAGGTTTGCTGAGCTGCTGGTTCGGGGCTGGCTGCCTTGGTGTCTCTCTGTAAGAGGGGAGATACACACACACACTGTTCCTCTACAACACATCCCAACCAGCCAAAAAAGACGCTCCTTTTGTCCACACCTCCCTGACTGGCACAGCTCACCCCTCCCCAGTGTCCTTCAGTAAGCGACTGGAGGCAGCTTCCTCCCTGAGTTAAGCAGACGCTTGTTTTTGTAAATGACGTTTTTGTTTTAAAGTTATCTCCATACCTGAGGGGGGTTGTTCGGGTCCTCAGGCTGCTTGCTGAGTGCATCGACTGAAATGTGCAGTACCTGTAGATGGTGCACTGAAAAAAACCGACTCCTTCCTGCCCATCATTCAGAACCAACCCTCCTACACATTCCAATAAGGAGGTAGCTTCAGAATATTGCATCACTTGTTCATGCCACAAAATAACCCCTTCTGGAACACACTTTCTGAGAGGGTGTGAGGGTCCTTGAGAGGGTGCAGAGGAGATTTACCACAATGGCTCCAGGGGTTGGGGTGATTTTAGCTCCAAGGTTAGGGTTTGGAGAAGTTGGGGTTGTTCTCCTCCGAGCAAAGGAGGTCGAGGGGAGATTTGATGGCGGTGTACAAGGTCATAGATCATGGAGTCCCTACAGTGCAGAAGGAGGCATTCGGCCCATCGACCCTGCACCGACCACAATCCCACCCAGGCTCTAACCCCATGCATTTGCCATAGCTAGTCCTCCTGACACTAAGGGGCAATTTAGCATGGCCAATCCACCTAACCCGCACATCTTTGGACTGTGGGAGGAAAGCGGAGCACCCGGAGAAAACCCACGCAGACACGGGGAGAACGTGCAGACTCCGCACAGACAGTGATCCAAGCCGGGAATCGAACCCGGGTCCCTGGCGCTGTGAGGCAGCAGTGCTAACCAATGTGCAAGATGATGATGGGTTTAGAGAAGGCAGCCAAAGAAAAGCTGTTCTCGCTGGTTGATGGTATAAGGACTAAGCAGATACAGATTTAAGGACAATACATAGGCTGGGGAGGGGGTGGAGAAAAAATATTATTTTACACAGTGATTGGTAACAACCTGGAACTCACTGTGTACGAGGAAGCAATGACAATCATTGATAGAATCATAGAGATATTTAGCACGGAAACAGCCTAGATCTCTAGTGGAAATTAATAACTTTACCAGAAATGTTTATTATTGCACATTATAAATTTTAAGCAATGTCCACGTCGAGAGATTAGTTGAAAATATAGAGCAACAAAAATCTGTCATCTTTTAAAAAAAAACTCAGCAGGAGAAGCTCTTCTTGGGGAACAGTTGCTATTGTGGTAATGTCACTGGATGAGTAATCCAGAGGCCCAGGCTAACATCTCTGGGGACATGAGTTCAAATCCCACCACAGCAGCAGGTGGAATTTAAATTCAACTAATAAAATCAGGAATTGAAAGCTAGACTCGGTAACAATGACCACAAAACTATCATCAGTTGTTGTAAAACCCATCTAATGCCCCTTTAGGGAAGGAGATCAAAGTTAAAGTAAAGTTTATTTATTAGTGTCACAAGTAGGCTTACATTAACACCACAATGAAGTTACTGTGAAAAATCCCCTAGTTGCCACATTCCTGTTCGGGTACATTGAGGGAGAATTTAGCATGGCCAATGCACCTAACCAGCACGTGTTTTGGACTGTGGGAGGAAACCCACGCAGACAGGGGAAGAACGTGCAAACTCCACACAGACAGTGGCCCAAGCTGGGAATCGAACCTGGGTCCCTGGCACTGAGATTTCAGCATAGACTGAGATTCAATGCTGGGATCTTTCTATTCCTATCCCAAATGATATAGAATCATCGAATCCCTGCAGTGCAGAAGGAGGCGATTTGGCCCATCGAGTCTGCACCGACAACAATCCCACCCCGGCCTTATCCCCGTAACCCCATGTATTTACTCTGCCAGTTTGGGGGTGGCATGGTGGCACAGTGGTTCGCACTGCTGCCACACAGCGCCAGGGACCGGTTTCAATTCCGGCCTCGGATCATTGTCTGTAGGGAGTTTGCACATTCTCCCCATGTCTGCGTGGGTTTCCTCCAGGTGCTCCGGTTTCCTCCCACAGTCCAAAGATGTGCGGGTTAGGTTGATTGGCCATGCTAAATTGACCCTAGTGTCAGGAGATTTAGCAGGGTAAATATGTGGGGTTAGGGGAATAGGGCCTGGGTGGGATTATGGTCGGTGCAGACTTGATGGGCCGAATGGCCTCCTTCCGTACTGTCGGGATTCAATGTTTAGCCCCCCTGACACTAAGAGGCAATTTAGCGTGGCTAATCCACCCAATCCATACATCCTTGGACTGTGGGAGGAAACCAGAGGAAACCCACGCAGACACGGGGAGAATGTGCAAGCTCCACATAGTCAGTGACCCGAGGCTGGAATCGAACCTGGGTCCCTGGCACTGTGAGGCAGCAGTGCTAACCACTGTGCCACCCATTGAAGCACTACCAGTAGGACAAGAGATTATTTTTCTGAAGACAGTCCTGTGTCTCAGCATGGCACCACTTCTACATTATAACTAAAGTCTACACTTCAAAAGTACTTCATTGCCTGTGAAGTAGTTTGAGGTTGTGAAAAATGCTGCTGAAATGCAGGTTCTTTTATCTTTCAATGTACAACAGAGAGATAAAATAAAACCAAAATGTACAGGAAAAACTCAGCAGGCCGTGGATGTAGAAACAGAGTTAATGTTTTGAGTCTAATATTCTTTGAAACTGAGGAAGGTAAAATATTTTTGTATTGGAGGCAGGAGGATTGAAAATCAGCGAGATGAACCAACCTTTATTGCAGCCTTCCCATTGGAGAGTACATATATTTATTAAGGCAATAACAAACATCATACAGTAAGCTCCAACTTAATTTTGAAATAGCCACTGCATTTTTTAAAAATAAAATGAAATTGGAACATTGGAAAATAAATGTGAAATCAGCTCTGATATATTTGTACAATAATCTGACAATTAGGGTGGCACGGTGGCACAGTTGTTAGCATGCTGCCTCTCAGTGCCAGGGACCCGCATTCAATTCCCGGTCTTGGGTCACTGTCTGTGGGGAGCCTGCACATTCTCCCCCTGTGTCTGCGTGGGTTTCCTCCGGGTGCTCCATTTTTCTCCCACAGTCCGAAAGACGTGCTGGTTAGGTGCATCGGCCGTGCTAAATTCTCCCTCAGTGTACCCGAACAGGTGCCAGAGTGTTTTCGCAGTAACTTCATTGCAGTGTTAATGTAAACTTTCTTGTGACACTAATAAACTTAAACAGTCATTCACACCCCAAACCCGGCTGGATTTCTCCGACCTCACCTGCAGCTGGGATTATCCAGTCCCGCTGCTGTGAATGGAGATTTGGCTGAGCGCCAAATTAGTCTAGTTCCTATGTTTCTATAGCTCCAAGGGCTAACAGGATCAAGGGGTATGGAGGAAGGGGGAATCAGGGTAATGAATTCGATGATCAGCCTTGATCTAAATGAATGGCGGAGCCGGCTTGAAGGGCCGAATGGCCTACATCTGCTTCTAGTTTCTATCCTCGCGGGCAGTGGTGGCGGGTTGCACGAGAGCAGAGAGTTCCAGCTGTTGTCTCTATTCTCTCTCCACATGTGCTGTCAGATCTGCTGAGATTTTCCAGCATTTTCTGTTTGCATGTCTGATAGATTTGTCCCTATTTGACCTGCTGTGCTGTGTTTATTTTCAGGCTAGCTGCTTTGGATTTATGGAACGGTTTCTATTTCACTGAACTCTGTTCCATTGCTGAGGTGGGATTTGTTCAATATCATATTTTTCCTTATTAAGATGGATATTGATTATGGATCAGCACTCACATCTCACACGACGATGCATTTGAGGTCATGTAATTTGCCAGGTATTGACCAGGATTATCTTTCTGTTCAGTAATCAGAATGTTCAATAGCATCAAAATTTGCAAATCATGTATCGTGGGGACATTTAAAAAAAATTCATTCAGAGGATATGTACGTCGTTGGCTAGGCCAGCATTTATTACCCATCCCTAATTGTCCTTGACACTTTCTTGAACTGCTGCTGTCCCTTGGTGGAGGTACAGCGATAGCACTGTTGGGGAGGGAGTTCCAGGAATTTGACCTAGCGACAGTGAAGGAACGGCAATATATTTCCAAGTCAGGATGGTGAGTGGCTTGGAGGGGAACTTGCAGCGGTAGCAGCTGCAGGCATCTGATGCCCTTGTCCTTCTCGGTGGTAGCAGTTTTGGGTTTGGAAGGTGCTGTCTAAGGAGCCTTGTTGACTTCCTCCAGTGAGTGTTGGTGGTGGAGGGGGTGAATATGGTGCCAATCAAGCAGGCTGCTTTTTCCTGGATGGTGTCAAGCTTCTTGAGTGTTGTTGGAGTTGCACCCATCCAGGCAAGTGGAGAGTATTCCATCACACTCTTGACTTGTGCCTTGACGTGTGGATTGACTGTGTTAAATTGCCCCTTAGTGTCAGGGGGAGTAGCTAGGGTAAGTGCATGGGGTTATGGGGATAGGGCCTGGGTGGGATTGTGGTTGGTGTATTGGGCCGAATGGCCTCCTTCTGCACTGCAGGATTTTACGATTCTATCCTAGCAATGGAATTTCCTCGCTCACCTTCACGTTGCTTTCCTGTTTTAAGACCATCCTTAAAATGTACATCTTTGATCAAGCTTTTATTCCTCTGCCTGAAAATCTCGGTGTCCTATTTTGTTTTCTAATAGTGAAGTGCCTTTCCTGTTCTATTACATTCTATTATAAACAAATTACTTGTTGTTAAAATGGATTGAACTCTCTGCAGAAAGTTAGGCAGTACTTCAGAGAATCCCTATGGTGAAGAAAGTGGCCATTCGGCCCATCGAGTTTACACTGACGCTCTAACAGAGTATTTCAACCAGGCCCACCTCCCACCCTCCGCCCCCCCCACCCTATCCCCTAACCCCAAGCATTCATCCCGCTAATCCACCTAACCTGCACATCTTGGGACACTAAGGGTCAATTTAGCACAGCCAATTCACCTAACCTGCACTTCTTTGAACTGAGGGAGGAAACTGGAGCACCCGGAGGAAACCCACGCAGACACAGGGAGAATGTGCAAACTCCACACAGACAGTCACCCAATCGAACCTGGGTCCCTGGCGCTGTGAGGCAGCAATGCTAACCACTGTGCCACCGTGCCGCCCTTAAAGCTACTTAATGATATCAGAATCCTTTTAATTAAAATACTCTGTCAGAGAATGCAGAAAAGGTTTACCAGGATGTTGCCTGGTATTAGCTATGAGGAGAGATTGAATAAACTGGGATTGTTCTCCCTTGAAAGACGGAGGGTGAGGGGCGATCTGATAGAAGTTTATAAAATTGAGAGGGGCATAGATAGGGTGAACTGTTGGGAACTTTTTCCCAGGGCAGAAATGACAATTACAAGGGGGCACAAGATCAAGATAAGGGGGGAAAGGTTCAGTGGAGATGTGCGGGGGAAGTTTTTTACACAGAGGGTGGTGGGGGCCTGGAATGCGCTGCCAAGTGAGGTGGTTGAGGCAGTTACGTTGGTGACATTTAAGACTTACCTTGATAGGCACATGAACAGACGGGGAATAGAGGGATACAAGCGTTTGGTTTAGATAGGACAACGTGATCGGTGCAGGCTTGGAGGGCCGAAGGGCCTGTTCCTGTGCTGTACTGTTCTTTGTTCATTTTCTTTGTCCTTATTTTCCTGCAATGATACTCAACACTGCAACCCAGAAAGAAAACATCATAAACATTATAATCTCTTTCCTGTAGGTAGTAAGTTGTTTGAAATGTATTTTTAACTTTGCCTTTTTTCTCTCTTCCAATCCAATATTTTTTTCCCTTTCTTTGTTTCTCTTTCTGTCCCTCATTTGACACCAATTTCCTTCTCCATTGTAGCTGTTTCTTTTCCTATCTTTTAATCACACAGTCGGCACCCCCTGAAATCCCAGATGCCCAGTTCGTTCCCCTTGCTGCTTTGTTACAAGTTCACGCTTGCTGCAATATCTAGAGTAGTATTTTTGTTGAGCTGTCGGGGTGAGGGGAGAAATAACCTAAGCAATGAGGCATGCAGCGAGGCGTACTGCTCCAGCAAATTCTGGGCCAATTATTTTCACGATAGATGTAACAGAACTGTCTGAGTTCTGCTTTCGCCCACTCGAAATAAACTCTGACAAAAGTTTCTGAAGAAAATACACAGTCCGATTCATACTCAACACAGGGTGTCACAAACCGTCACGTTACTCAACTGCACGCCTGCTCATTTTGTTTTAAAACAGAACGAATAGCAAGTGTACGCAAAGACTTCGACTGGGGTAAGGAAAGGAGAGCTAGACGTTGTATAATTAAGATCTGTCTGCCTTCAGGCACAGTCGGATTGCAAAGAATGTCTAGAATAACAAATCAGTGCCCTTGAACTTGGTCCCAGGAGATATTTACTGGCAAGAATCAGAGTCACTTATATCCTCATACCATTAATAACTCAGTCAGTGCTGTGCTACGGGAGTGGGTAGAAATTCATTACCATTTCTCAGAGAAAACACGAAAGATTACTGTGTGAATATGATACTTGGAGCTGCGTTGGTGAAAATCAGCCAAGTGCAAATACACCATTTTACACATTTTATAAGGTTAGAGATAATGGAATTTATTATCCCTGTACAAACACTTCATGCCTTGTTGCTTTACCCACTAACAGACCTGTTCCTTCAAATTAGTTCCTTTAATTAATGGATGAATTAATTTCATGGTGTTTGTACATCAAAACATACAACATATATTCCAAGATCCATAAGCAACATGTTTTATATCGTGACTTACAAGATAAATAGGGATGAATGAGGCCATTCAGCCCATCTTAGCCAATAAATTCAGGTTGACGCTTAAACATTCCTCCAGCTGTTTCCCTTTCCTGAAGAATATTTGCTCAACAGTTGGAATTTTAACACGAATCCGATGTTAGCCCACAAACGGCCAAAATTACTAAATGAGGTTTCACAACTTGTCATAGTGGGATATTAATTTGGAATCTCCAGCTGGCTAGTTTATTCCCAGTGCCCAAACTATTAAACTACTTTAGACATTTTAACCCTTGCTTACTCCCTCCCTGTCACATCTTAGCAGCATTAATGGTGGGATATCTACTCTTACTATTACCACTGTAAACCCATGATGTGGAGATGCCGGTGTTGGACTGGGGTGGACACAGTAAGAAGTCTCTCAACACCAGGTTAAAGTCCAACAGGTTATTTGGTAGCATGAGCTTTCGGAGCCCTGCTCCTTCATCAGGTGAGTGAAGAGTTGGGTTCACAAAGAGGGCATATATAGACACAGACTTAATTTACAAGATAATGGTTGGAATGTGATTACCATTATCTTTACCATTACCCAAACTATTATCTTGTAAATTGAGACTGTGTCTATATATGCCCTGTTTGTACACCCAACTCTTCACTCACCTGATGAAGGATCAGCGCTTCAAAAGTTTGTGCTACCAAATAAACCTGTTGGACTTTAACCTGGTGTTGTGAGACTTCTTACATTGTAAACCCAACAATGGCCATTGATCAATCCATTCGTGTGTTGCGTTCTCCAAGGCGGCCTTCACGACATACGACAGCGCAGAGTCGCTGAGCAGAAACTGATAGCCAAGTTCCGCACACGTGAGGACGGCCTAAACCGGGATGTTGGGTTTATGTCACACTATCAGTAACCCCCACAGCTTGCCTCCTGGACTTGCAGAATCTCACTGGCTGTCCTGTCTGGAGACAATACACATCTCTTTAACATGTGCTTAATGCTCCCTCCACTCACATTGTCTGTATCTTTAAGACCTGGTTGGCTGGGTTCGATTCCTGGCTTGGGTCACTGTCTGTGGGGTGTCCGCACATTCTCCCCGTGTCTGTGTGTGTTTCCTCCAGGTGCTCCGGTTTCCTCCCACAGTCCGAAAGACGTGCTGGTTAGGTGCATTGGCCATGCTAAGTTCTCCCTATTCCCGTAACCCCACATATTTACCCTAGCTAGTCCCCCTGACAACAAAGGGCAATTTAGCATGGCCAATCAACCTAACCCGCACATCTTTGGACTGTGGGAGGAAACCGGAGCACCTGGAGGAAACCCACGCAGACACTGGGAGAACGTGCAAACTCCACACAGACAGTGACCCGAGGCCAGAATTGAATCCGGGTCCCAGGTGCTGTGAGACAGCAGTGCTGACCACTGTGCTACCGTGCCATTATGTTGAATTTGTGTAGAACGCTGGCTCAATCTCATATGGAGTATTGTGGCCATTTCTGGACACTGTACTTTTGGAAAGATGTGAATGCATTGGAGAGAGTGCAACAGAGAATCATGAGAATGATTCCAGGGATGAGGAACATTAGTTTATGAAGATAGATTGACA